>NC_056729.1:1779715956-1780015956 GCF_019279795.1 Protopterus annectens
ACATATCTGCATCCCATGCTAAACTTATTCTGGTAGATTTGTAATTGGAAATTGCGGTCTCACAGATCTATTTTATCTACTCAACTTGCTACTTTCATTCTGTGAAACATGCTTTGTCCTGACTCATATTAATGCCTATTGTGATGCTGTTCATAAGTTGTTTATATATAAGTACTAGGCTGGTTGCCCTTGTAGGCCACTTTAATCCTACTCAATTTCACTTCAGTTGTGAGACTCAACCTTTCACTCGGTGTCTGTGAGGTAAATACCCTAACCGTTTGGCCTATCATAAACCTCCATTATGCCTTTCTTTTCAAAATGCTCCTTAGTTAGAACATCATTAAGACAAAAGCATTTATTTACTTATATCTCTTAATCAGGCTAGAGTAATGAGTCAAACAAACCATTTCAGACATGGCCCACTAGCATTGTCTGGAAAGGTGACTTGCTCAGCGTCACCTAGTAGGCCTAGGAGGCCAACAGACTCAAACACTGGAGTGCAGAAAGCTCCTCCTTCAAAGATCACAGGTTTAATCCTCTGAATTAACTGCCAAACAAACTTAGTGTTGAATTAAAGCAATTTCAGTATATGGTGTTAATAGTAACTGTTTATCTTATACATGCATGCATTTAGTATCTAAACAGCTAAAAAAGCAAGTGTTGCATCTGGGAGCACCATATTATACTTAAACATCCGACTACATCTTTGCTCAAAATCAATTAAGTAGTCTGCCTCCGTTTCTGATAATTCAATCAAAATTAGAGTTTTAATCATAAATATCTCTTTTTCTATCTCAGCAATATATCATTGAGACAAGTTATTAAAGTTGCAAATTCCATAGCAATGTCTACTGCTCTCCAAGTCAGAGACAGAGCAACTGCAAGGACATGCTTTTGTATTTCTAGCTCAGTAACCAGAATCTAAATCATAATCTATTCATCTGTGAAACACAGGTGGGATTCTACACTAGGAAACCATCCCCTAATACCAATGAAGTGGCTGAACAAACTAGTTGGGTTTACAAGACACAGAAATCATACTTCTGAATATCTAAGCCTACAGACACCAGTGAGGTACACTAACATAGTTCAGTGTCTAAACTGCAGCCAGAAGTACATAAATATTGACTAAAAAGCAACCCAAAACAATGGCAAAATGTCACAAAGGAAATGGAAACATGCTGAAATAAAAGTATCCTACATAAAAGATGCTGCTCTAAAAATCCCAAACAAAGGAAGCAGTTGTAGACTTAAAAGGTACCTCTGATGAAATTTACAGCTCTACCATTTTTAGTTAAACACCAATGTGCCCTCGAGGCACAGCAAGTTTCTTTTTTTTAGCATTAACCAGTACAAATTTTGGTGAGGGGGATGACTTCAATGATGCAGAGGCTATCACCCCCTCTCTTCCCTGATCCTCATAAATTCATAGGCGTATACTAGGTTAATAACCATTAGGGGCCTTATAAGCCCTGCTGTGCAACTCGGATGTGATCCACAAATCTGATTTTTATAGGGGTGATTTACTGACTGCCACTGTCCAACACAGACAAAGGCACCACACCAGGGGAGAATTTCCAATTGCCCATTTATTAGTTGTGTTTAAATAGGGATGGGGAGGAACTCTGCTTCTCGTGGATTGGGAGCCTATTCCAGAGAGTGGGAATTCTCTGAAAAAGACATTTGTCTGTTCAACATGTCCTATTTATGTCACAAGCAAACTTTGTGGCTTTTAATCTAGTAGTTTTGATTTGGTTTGTTTTGTGGATGTGCAAAATGTTCATCACAACATGGTCCAGAGATGCCTTGCATACAAAGGAAAGATCACTTTTCAGAATCTATATGATACCAAGCAAAGAGAGAGGGTTTTGAAGCAAGCGGCAGAAGACATTGTGTTTACTCCTTGTATTCTTTTTGTAAAGAACCTTTGTTGCAGTTTCCAGTTGCTGAATGTGTCTGGTTAGTATGTACTGAAGGGAGCATTATAATCCATGATGGGTCTGATGATGGCCAAGTATAGTGGTATGATGATCTCTGTAGACCTGGATGCTATGTCCTTACTTATAAGCTGAGCAGTATAGAAGGTTTTGTTATTACATTGGAATTGGATACATGTTGGTTGAAGGCTAGGTTACTGTCTACAAGAGCTCTCAGATCCCTGACTAGTTAATCATCTTTTAGGGGTGTATTATTGATGATGTAGTTACCTAAGGTGGCTGACTTCCCAAAAGGTACTAAAATAGATTTCTTGGCATTGAGTTTTAAGCCATGGCTTTGGCACCAAGTATTTGTGTTAGAACTTCCTGAAGGGTGTTTTCATCTTAGGGGGATTCAATGACTGCTCCCAATTTGCAATCACCTGTGAACTTGATTAGCCAGTGGCCTTTGACATTAGCTTTGATAGCCGAGAAGTAGATGCCAAACAGGAGTAAGCCCAACACAGAGCCCCGGGAGACTCCACTGGTGACTGGTCTCTTTGTGGAGATGGCCTCACCAATTCTAACCTATTGAGTCCTATCAGTGAGCTAGCTAGCTATCCAGCATGCTATAAATGGGTTTATACGTAGTTCTGTAAGTTATTTTGATTATGCCCGAGTAAAGTATTGTATCAAATGCTTTAGCCAGATCTGGGTAGGCAGTTTGTCTACTTAGAAATCTCCATGGTAACACTACCTACTGTTGATCACAACCACCTGTGGCTTGTAGATGGAGCACTACTCTAGGCCAGGTGTGTTAGATCATCACCTGGGGAACATGTCTACATACAGCAAATCAAATGTCCAGCCTAAAAAACATGCTATCCCCTTAGTTCTCGTGAAGATAAGCTCTGCTTGCCACCTTTCTCAAAGAGGGTTTTCCAAGTTAGGACCTGCTTACTGGAATCTGCGACATGCTAGCATTCAAATTAGTTTAAAGTTTGCATTATTCAGACAGATTTGTGGAAATTTCCCACATAGAAATTCAGACCACAACTGTGTATTTCAAGATTTGTTATGGCCTATTTTATATCTTATACATAAACATAGCCAATCATCTCATGCGTTACTAATACATAAAAGATTGGGTTTAGAAAGGCTGGTCATCGGCATAAAGGAACTTGCATTTGTTATATTAGTGACTAGGTGTTGTATGGTAGAATAAGTTCTTACAGAAGGGGTGACCCAGCAATATATGGTGGGGTAAACCCTTTTACAAGGGGCAGGAGGGCACCCACCATGAGTGGTTTAGTAATGGCTGATCAATGTGTTACACTGTGTTGACACATTATTTTGCCTAAGTGAGGTAAAACTAGGGCAAGATTTATCTTTTAGAAGTCGGCACTAATCCCTAAATATATCAGTAACTGTGCTTAGTGCAGGGTTGTTCACACAACCATGCCAACCTCTCTATTCAGTGCTCTTCTATGTCTCTTTAAATAAGAACCATTGCTTCATCTTTATAAACAGCTTCAATACTTAAATTTTTAAACTACAATCAGTTACAAACACGCCTCTCTGTTACAGAGTCATTGTATCACCCTTGAGACAGCCAAATGACTACCCATAAAACAAAGATCTAACTCACCTTTCAGCATCCAACTATTCCGACTCCAGACATGTATTGCCCTCGCAGCAAAACTTCTATATTTGTTATTTAACATTTGTTTACCGGGAAAGTCCAACTGGGTTTAAGAACCATTTTTCAGTGGAGGCCAGTGGAAAAAAGCTCCACAAAGAAATACATAACAGTGAAGAGATATTACCATACTTCATGAAAAAACACTCCTCACACAACCTGAGACACTATTCACAAGCCACACCAACTGTCATCCCCCCTAGAACCAAACTCTACAACACTGCATATGCATTCTCCTCTCAGGCAGTTACTCTTTGGCAAGTTCTGCCAATCGGACTAATGGAAATGAACACTTATTCCAAATAGAGAATACAAATTAAAAAGCACCTCTTCATCAAAGCCAAATGCTCCTGCTTCAACACAGGATATATCATTTAACGCACTGTCCCTCTCTCCTTACTTCTCCTTTCACAGAAATACTGAAGTTTGATCCATTTTAGAAACTAATGTCAAAATACCATGCGTTACACGTTGCTTGTTTTCTATAATGTATACATATATATTTTTTTTTATATATATAACTAATCTTAACTTCTTTGCTGCTGCTTATATTTCTGCCGTTTTGTTAGTGAAATGTTTTGTATTTCACCCTAGCTAAATCTGAAAATGGTCAGTATTGATCAGTGCACTACCCTGGTACACAAATATAAATAAATAAATAAATAAATAAATAAAGAATAGCACCACTGGTTTTGATAGTAAGAACCAATTCTGTAAAAATTAGTTTTTATTTATAAGCAAAATTATACATATCACTCCAGATATATACAGAACTGTAAAGTGACCATAAAGTGCAAATGCCTTAAGATGATTTAATAACTTTAATTGCTAGGAAGTGGAGGAGTTAGAAAACAATTATTGAAAAAGATGTAGCTAAAAGGAAAATATGGATCCCACACTAACATATCGGAGCAATTGAGTTACGGATGGGGCGATATGGAGTTTTTGTAATAAAAAATGGTCAATAGAAGAAGGAAATAAGCATATTCTCTGACAGTTGTGTATCAGGGTTTAGGGATATTTAAGTTTCCTTTTTCACTCTGTGCGTGATGTGTTATACTAATTTTGTAGAAAGGCAGAACTGGGATACCCATATTCATACAATTTTTTCATAGTTTTTATGTCATTCTTATTCTTCTGTTTTATGTCATTGTTTCCAATTTAATTTAGTGTTTTTGTATATTATGGATACCATACACGAGTAGAAACCACCACGATGAAAAATAATATAACGCTGAATAAAATATCAACACTTTTATTGTATAAAACAAAAGTAGACTCAACTGCAAATACTGCTGAGTAATACTGGAGGGGAAGTAGTATCTAAGTGATTAGAAGATGCCAACTTTCTGTCTAAGAATGACCAAACAAGTCAGCAAAAGAAGGGGAATGAGCCATTAAACCCAATACTGTATCACAAATCTCTTCAAACTGGATGCCGCCATCTGGAATTCTACATCCTCTGGTACTGGAAATCTCCCCAGTTTGTTTCTACCAAGGTCTCCTCAGGTACTTGTCTGAAATCTCATATCACTGCTTCAAAACCAGTTCAAAGTATTATATTTTTGGGCTTCATTCACAGTGTATATTTTCCTCTACTCCAACATCATCATCTGTCTCTTTCTCTCTCTCTCTCTCTCTGTTTATCTTTGCTTGCTTTCTATTTACATGATTAATTCTAAATACTGAATTACAGTCACTGAGGTGTTGCAGTATTAGGTTACTACTGTTTAACAAGGTTTTGATTCCATACCTCAACCTTTGTATTTCTCGTGTAAGATCTACTTATATAATAAATATCTGGATTGTTTATGTATTGGTAATCTAATGTCCTAACTTGAATGTAATATGTGCAACTGTTTTGATTCTGACTAGGGTTGTGACTGAAACAGAACAGCCCAAGCTCAGCCCAGCTACCCTGCAATGAATGAATTAACTGAATGACTAAATAAACAAAGTGCAAGTACATTAATGGAGAAAATATTTCTACTGCTTAATACAGGCTAAACTAACAAACAGAAGTACTGACACAACAAATAAAAGATACTACTCAGCTATAGAGTTTATGTCAAAAATGTTGACTTGCCAAAAAGTCAATGTTCATATCATTAAACTTTAATCAGGAAAGAATAAACCATCGAACTGCAAGACTGGTGAACTTAAAGAATAGTTGTGTAAAATCTTACTATAATGACAGACACCCTTCTCTGTTGCTGTATTCATAACCTGAGGGAGCTCCCTGGCATAGGGGACCCAACGTTGGCTAGTATACAAAAGACTTTACTACTGTAGAGTGTGTGGTACTTTGTATGTAGGCTGCAATCAGATGTTGGCCATAAAAGTGAGGTACACATGCACCATCCTCAGAACTGACTGCCCCAGGAGGAATGCCAGCCTAAAGAAGTAAGGTAAGAATCATCCAAGAAAAAGCAAGGCCAGGGGGAAGAAGTGAGGGATAGGAATACTGAAACAGTGAAGAGAAGGACATCTATTTTATGGTAAGATTTTACACAACTATTCTATGGCGTTCTATTCATGTGTTGCAGTATTCATTACATGAGGGAGAATACCAAATCTCATGAAGTAAGGCAGCAGGGAGTAGCCGAGGAGCTTTCCAGGAAGCCCTTCAGTATGGCTCTGACAAACTCTACTCTACATTTAGAAATTATGTCTGATTTATAGTCTTTGGCAAAGGTATGGACTGAGGTCCATGTTGCTTCTTCAAGAATTGAGTTAGTGTCCAGTCCTTTGAAAAAGGGTCAAAATGAGGCAACAGCCCTGGTGGAATGAACCCTAACCAAGGAGTGAAGGGTCATACCATGGTGAGAGTAGCAGAAGGAAATATTCTGCTTGGACACAGCCCACCCCAGAGCCCTGGGGTGGTAGGAAACAAAAAGCTAATCTGACTTTCTAACAGCCTTGGTCTTACCAAATAAAATGCAGTTTGCCTGTGGACATCTAAAGTATGGAGGACCCTCTCACTAGGTTTCTGGGGAGAAGGGAAAAAGGTAGGTAAGTGTATGGACTGATCTCTAAGATAGGTCATTGACTACCTTAGGCATAAATGAGGGGTTTGTGCGCAGGGACACCCTGTCTTTGTGGAAGACCAGAAAGGATGGAGATACCACAATGACCTGCAGCTCAGACACTCATCTGGCTAATGTCAAGGATAGGAGTAACGCATTTTTCCAGGAACAGTACTGAAGAAAAGCCCAGGAAGTTGGTTTGAAGGGTAGGAGCGTCAGCTTTTCCAGAACAAAGTTAAGGACCCAAGGAGGTGCAGCAAGTACTCTGGGGGGGGGGTAATGTGTAGGACGCCTTTAAGAAATAGTTTTTCCTCAAATCTGCTAGCTAAGGGGGTTGATAGAAGCAGACAGGCAGATATGGCTGACATATGAGCTTTTACTAAAGAGTAAGCCAAACCAGCGTTGAACAATTCACACAAATAGGTCAAAACCCACAGAATTTCCACTGTTAATGGGTCCTGATTTCATTTCCGACACCAGATTCAAAATCTCTTCCATTTTGCTAAGTAAGATTTTCTGGTATTTGGTTTCCTGGCCTCCTATAGGACTGTAAACACATCCTCAAGGAACAGGTGTCTGAAAGGGATTAGTACCCCATTATCCACAGGGTCAACTGAAGAGTCGCCAAGTGGGGACGGCTGAGGGTCCCTCTGTCTTTTGTGAGGAGGTACACTCTGTGAAGCAACTTGTGGTGATTGCTGTTGCCTAAATCCAGGAGCAGAGGGAACCTGTGCTGTCTTGGACAGAAGGGAGTCACCAGCAAGATTTTTGGTTTGCCCTGCTGAATTTTGGACAGGACTTTTGGGATGAGGGGAAGGAGAAGGAATGTATAAAGAAATGTCCCCTTCCAAGAGACAGAAAGGGCGTCCACTTTCCAGACCAGAGGATGGAGTTCTCTGTCACAAAACTGTAGAAGGTGTCTGTTCATGGGGGAGGCAAAGAGGTCTGTTTAAGGAATACACCCCACTGATGGACAATGCCTAGAAACAATCCCTTTGAAGCATCCATTCATGGAATGGTGTTTGGGACCTGCTCAGGAAATCTGCCATACAATTTTAAGAGGATGGAATGTACATTGCCTGAAGGGTTACCTGAAATTTTTTGCCAGATCCAAAGCCAGAATAGCCAGCCAGCATAATAGATAGGATTTAGTCCCCCCCTGTTTGTTCATATACCAGGGAATATTGTATTGTCTGTGAACAGCTTTAGAAGTCCTGGTTGGAATAAGGGCTGGAATGTCTGCATGGCCAATCGCAGTGCCCTCATTTCCCTTACACTGATGTGTTCTTTCTATGGCGAGGGAGACCAGATCCCTTGTACTTTCAGGTGGCCGAAGGTTGCTCCCCAACCTACGTCTGAGGCATCTGTGCAGATTTCTTGATGAGGAGCAGGAGGGTGTAAGGGTAGTCCTGGATTCAATGACCCTTGATGTATCCACCACAGAAGTTCCCTCTTCAGACAGGGGATGAGTGGAATGGAGAACACTGTGGGTGCTGGTTTTGCATCCAAACTGATTTTAGGTACCGTTGCCATTTCCTCATGTGGAGTGTGGCTAATGGAAGCATGGGAATGGTGGATGCCATGAGGCCCAGGACTCTGAGGACCTCTCTGGCTATAAATTGGTAAACCAGTAGAATGTTTGGGAAGTAAGAGATGATGTCCTGTACCTTTTGTGGGGGAAGAGAGACCTTCAAAAGATCTGTTTGTATCTTGCACCTTAGGAAATGATCCTCTGAAATTGTGACAACTTATTTTTTTTTAAGTTTATGGTAAATCCTAGATTTTGTAGAAGATTGATGGTAGAGGCAATATTTTGTTTCAAGTCCTCTGTGGAGGTAGCTAGAAGAAGAAGGCCATCCAGATACGGAAAGATGTGTATTCCCTGAAGTCTGCAGGGGGAAATCATGGGTACAAGGCATTTGGTGAAGACGTCTGGTGCGGTAGAAAGCCCAATGGGTAAGACACAGAATTGAAAATGCCATGATGATACAGAGATGCATAAAAACTTCCTGTAGCTGGGATGGATGGGAATGTACAGATATGCATCTCTGATATCCAGGGTAATCATGAAGGCTTGAGGCAGAATGAGTGGGAACAGAGTCTGGAGGGTCAGCATGCATAAATTGGGTACGCTTATGAAGGTATTGAGATGGGACAGGTCAAGAATGGCTCTCCAGGGACCTTCCTTACTGGGAACCAGGGGCAACCTGGAGTAAAATCCTTTGCCTGTTTGGTTTTTGGGGACACTCTGGGTGATCCTTTGGATCAATAATTCTAACAGAACTTCTGGGAAAAAAGCAAGTTGTTCCCTGGGAGGGCGAGGGATGCCCTTGAAGGAGGGTTGTTGATCAAACATGATGAAGTACCCATTTTGAATAATTGAGAGGACCCCGGCATCTTGGGTTATACTTTCTCAGGCTGGTAGGGACAGGGGAAGGTGCCGGGAAAGTGGGACGTGGGTGGGTGGAGGAAAGCAGTCAAGGAGAGGACAGCTTTTCTGGAAAGGGCCGCTTAGGTGGTGGAGTTGCTGGTGGGGCCCTAGTCTGTTGTGGTCTTGTCACTCTTTTTTATTCTGAGTTGTGCGCGACAGGAATGTGTACGCCCAAATACAGGCTTTGCAAGGTAACTTCTTAGAAACTTGGGTACTGGGGAAACAAAAAATATGTTTCAATTTCTGCAGTTCCTTACCCTTTTCCTGCAATGATTTGAACAGGTTAGCAGCTGAAGGTCCAAACAAGGCAGAATTTTCCAGAGGAGCATCCATAACTTTGGCCTTTATACCCTCAGGAAAGGGCCAAAGTCTTAGTCAAGAAAATCTTCTTAATACTGATCCAGATGCAGCTGCTCTGGCGGAAGCCCCTGCAGCATCATAGCTGCATTTTATGGAGTGACGTGCTACTTGAGAAAAAGCACAAAGCAAAGAAGTAACCAAGGCTTTACTTTCTGAGTAGGGCAGCCCTGCAATTACTTGAGAAAGTTGAGACACAAGTTCTACAGCAAATTTGGTAATATGTGCTTGGTAATTTATGCCTCTAAATGCTACAGTGGCAGAAGTGTATACTTAAGCAACAACAAAGACCAACAGTGTATACTTGTTTGCCTAGTCTGTCCAGAATCCTGCTATCCTTATCAGATGGTAAGAGGGTAGTGGAGGGCAGAAATTTTGATGGCTTGGCAGAAGCCACAGAAATTACAGGAGGGTCTACAGAAGGACATTTGAAGAGAAACTTGCAGTCCTCTGGGACCTTGTAGAAGTGGTCTGGCTTTTTGGGGGCAGGTGGATGAGAATCTGGTGCCTGTGAAGCAGAGGCAAAAGCATTGAGAAAGGCAGGGAAGACAGGAGGGACAGCTGATGGGCTAGGGGATTCCTCCTATAACAGCACATAGTATCTTTTTTTGTACTTCAGGTACTTGGGTGTTATCCCATTTAAAGTGGTCTCTCATTTTAGTTATGGTCTCTCCAAAGGACAGGTCTTCCACTGGAGAGTCTGTACCATTCAATTCATCTTCTGGGGAGGGGAGAAGGGATATGAGAAGAGTAAGCCAGTGATTCATTCCATGAAGATGCCTCTTCTTCAAATTCTTCCCTAGTTCTAGAGACAGTACTGGGTGGGGACAGTAAAACCTTGCAGAGGCCTAAGTGACAGAATGGCATTGAAAAGGCCCTGACTGAATTGCTGCCAGTCACTAGCAGGTTCATTTGGTGGAGATAAATGCTTGTTTTTTTGTTTCATTTTCCCATGCAGGTCTGCTTTATGTAGGGTAGGAGGGCCTGATGTAGGTCTACATTCAATCATAAGTTCATAGGTAGGTACTAGGCTATCTGCCCGTAGGCATTTATAATTCTAGCCAGAATGTGTCAGTTTTTGCCATTCCTTTAGATTAGTTCCCTGTGCCTCTGTCCAGCAGAACCACTGAAGTGATCCCCGGGGTAAACTTTCTGTTTCCCATCCACTTGTCAAGGTTTCTCTTAAAGGGTGAAACGACTAGCTGACTGGCACTAAGACCATGGTAGGACTCGAACCTACAATCATCTGATCTGAAGTCAGACATTATCTATTAAGCCACATGGCCAATCAGGTCAGAATCTACCTCTTCCCTAACAAGGATCTGTGGGGTCACCTTAGGGCCTTTTGTAATCACAAGTCATGATTCCCCTCAGACATCAGAAATGGATGCCTGTTTGGCCTCTGCAGAAGTGTTAATGCTCAATCCAAGGTGGCTTGGATGTCAGGATCGGCCTGCAGATCTGAGCTGTAAACCGGGAGTGTCTCTTGGCTGTCCTCCACCTCAAGAGAGACATCAGCATCCACAGGAGCAGCAGAAGGTTCAGGCCTTTGCTTTATGGCCCTCTACTTCAAATAGACTCAGCTTCTGGCCCCAAGGATCCCTCCATACCACTTTTTGCTAGCAGTTTTAAGCACAGATTCTCAAGGTAGATGGCTAAAGAGGATAATCTACTCCTTAAAGTCTTTGGGACAAACGCCTAACAGAGCAGTTTTTGTTGCTGTGGTTTGGGCCTAGGCAGAACAGGCACTGGAGGTGACTATCCTTATGTGGATTTTGTCATCCACATTGGCACTTGCCCCTACTGGATGGCATGAATCCTAACCAAAGACAGTAGGAAAAGTAAACAAATTTCCCAGCGGGGCACTTATTTGAAATATGAAGAATCGCAAACAACTCGGAGTCAGACCACATGTTTGAATCTGGCATTCGGATATGGCAGTAGAAGACATTATGAGGATGGTGCACACATACATCACTTTTATGGCCAACATCCATTCGTAGCCTACATGTAATGTACCATGTACCCTACAGTAGTAAAGACTTTTGTATACAGGCCAACATCGGATCACCTACAATGGGAAACTCCCTCATTTTATCAATACTACAACAGATGAATAGAAGGACATCTATATCACACAGTGCAAGTAGATAAATGTGCGATTTTGCAGTATAACAGGAAATGGGGTTTTGCCCATTCTCGGCTGTAGTGTGATTTCTGAGTTGGTATATATCATTAGCAAGGGTGCAGGGGACAGAGCCCCAACATGGAGGGTGCAGGGGATTTGCATCCTACAAAAACATCTGTGTGGTATTTTGTTATTTCTGGGTATGTTCCACTTCAGTGTTTTCTTGCTTTGCTGATTTCAGTTCAGTGTTATGAACATCAATTTTTTGGGAAGTCAGCATTCTGACAGAGATCGATCAGCTGTACAACTCTGACTACTTTTTCGTTATTATAAGGAGAAATGCTCCCTCTTATGTCAGGTGTGGTAGATTTCCTGTGCAACATTTTTCAACACTGCAGCTGAACTCTATAATCATGCTTCCATTTTTAACAAAAAAAGGGCATGTGTTATCTTTTCAAATCACACAAATATAAACACTGCAGAAGTCATTACAATGCTATTTTCATATTAGTAAATAATGCACTACTCCACCATAACTGCAGCAGTGCTATTGTATACACAGGTGAGTGTGCTTCTATGTCGCTTTACACTTTTTAATTATTACAGTCTGGCAAAATGGGGTGTATACATACAAAACTGATCTGAACTCATCACAATTTGTATGACAATCTTCTAGTGTTTAGAAGGTACCATACAAAACCTCTAGACATGACAATATGTTTCAGAACTGTACCATCATGCCTTACTGCTTAATGATATCTGAATGGGTCAAGCATACCAAATTTTCAAGATTATCTATGGCATTCATAATAGATTCTACTTTTCTAATCAAATAAAACTCAAAAAGCATAAATGCCATTTTTTTCAGGTAGAACTAGGAGCACCAATTTAGGTAATGAACTGGATGCCAGGCTCAATGGATACACATTCGCTTTGCATTTACATAAGTTAGATTTGTTCTTTTCTTTTTTTTTGTCAAGACTGAAATGCAGTACCTTATAGAATACATTTTCTCCATGATACAGTGACTTTAGAGCTGGCATTTTATGTAGCAGTGGGTGGGGAACACAGCCCTCCATGTTGGCAGTGGCAACATGCAAAAATGATTTAACAGTAAAACAGTGGGTTTCAGTAGCTGCTGCATATTAATGTGGCTGCATGTCTGAGTGTTGATTACTAAAGCAATAACCGAAGAGGTGGTGTGGTATATTGAAAATTTACCCATGGTTGGTGTGGTTTAATCACGAGGGTGAAGCCCAAGTAATTAAATAAAGCCAACCGTGGGTAAATTTTAATAAACCACAACTACAGAGTCGGTTATTGCTATTATACAATGACATTATTTAAGAAAAAAAACGTACTTTTCTTAAATAATGTCTTTGTATAATGGCGCATTACTTTTCTTCCACTGGTTGTGGTACACTGCTTCCCTGTTTTGATGTACTGAGCATGCGTATGGGACTTGCGTCCCACGCATACCTAGTACATCAATGCTTAGAAAAGGAAGCAACAGAGAAAAGAATGTCTCCGTTGCTCCGTTTTTCCTTTTTTTTTTTTTTTTAATTTTTTTTATTTGTTTAAAAAAATATATTTTGACGACTTTATACCAAAGGAAAAAAGTCCGGGCGACCGGACCTTTTTTCCGTTGGTATATTGTGGGATTTACAACGGGCACACTGGCCAATCAGCATGCACATTTTGGAATATTAATGGGGGGGGGTCATTGTATAATAATGTTTTGAAGTTTAGTCATGAAGACTAACAAAGTACTTACATTCACACAATATTTAAGTGACCACAAATGGAGATTTAGAAAAAATGTAAGTTCATTTATAGGTCATAGCTTGAAACCTTTCTACACTTAAACCATGATATCCAGATGTTGAGGTCAACAGTATAATTCTGGCCAGTGTGAGATAAAGGGTTAGACATCGTTACATTCCCATTGACAGCAAATATTCTGCTACCTGTTTTACAACCCAAAGGCATGCCTGTGACTGTGCTTCCACAGAAATCTCTTACATGATGTTCCTACCCTTTGCTACCTGCCTATATGGTGATCCTGTCAGAATGTACATCCTGCTGCACATACGCCTCCAATGTTACATCAGTTCTATAAAATAAGAGATACATGATGCCATTGGATATATTGTTAGCAGGGTACAGCACGTTTTAATAATGCATGGCCTGATGCGCTACAAACCTGGGAGCAGAGATAAAAATCCTATAGCCCTAATGTCATGTTGGACTAAATCAATTTGTGAGCTTGTGGTAATGCCTAATTGAGTGGCGCAGCCATTATTTTTGGAATTCTGCGCCAAGTTCTATAATGAATTTCCTTTCACATCAAAATGCAACCCCCCCACACACACACACACACACACACACACACACACACACACACACACACACACACCTGAGGCATGGCATGTTTTGTATAGCATTCCTTCTGGAAATTAACAAAAAATAAACTGAAATGACACACACACATCTGAGGCATGGCATGTTTTGTATAGCATTCCTTTTGGAAATTAACAAAAAATAAAGTGAAATGACAAGCTTAAGCAAAGTATTCATTTAGCAATGTACAACCTAATAAGATTCTGTAGCTCAGAGATTGATTTTGTACTTCTCTATTTGCATATTGAACCATCTTAAAACAGTGCTCCTAGAACCTGAAAACAGGTTTGCCTGATTAACAAATTACTAAAAGTAAAAAAAAACGATTAATATGAAATGTTTTTCATTTAAAAGTTTGCACATCTCACTGTGCAAAATATGTAAATTATTTTCAAGGCATGCTCACCATGATATATGTGGTGTATACCCACATATGTCTTTGGCCTAACTGCTACATGTAATTGCTGTACAATTTAAAAATGTCAGGAATCATTTTACAAGACTTAAGTTGAACAATATCTTGCACATTCAACGGCCACTAGAAAACACTGTTCACCAAGCCTAATGTGCAAACTGTGTTAATCCCAAACAACTCGGTCAACTTTTCTGTGCAACCAGAATGCTGAAGAAACCAGCTTCAGGCTTAAGAGTGTAAATTTTGAATGTTTTCATTCAGCTAAGAAGACTACATATGCCAACCCTTTTCTTGGTATCTTGCTGCTAGAATGCAACATATACCTTCTGCTAGTTTGGTACAATGATTAAGGTGTTTACCTCACATTCTCAAGGTACAGGGTTTGATTCTAACCTTTGCAAAGGAAAGTGGCTAGGATTAAATTAGCCCACAAGGGCAGATAACCTAGTACTTGCCTATTAAGTTGTAATTCCAAAAAGCTATGAACCTATACGTTTCTTTCAACACATCTATTGCTATGTTTATTTTATCTGGCAATGTGACAGTTTTTCCATAAAATGTGTTAAGTCTTCCATGGTTTCTTTAAACAAGATTGTGTGTCTCTGTTTTACCTGACCCACCTACTCAGTCCTGCTAATGTATTATGGTTTCTCCTTTTCCCTCTCTGTGCATATATTAAAATATGTATACAAACCCGGACTCTGTTTTTCTTTTCTGATATTTAACTTTTATTTATAAATCTCTCCCCTAATCTTTACATTACCACTTACTTGCCCAAGAAAGACCCAAAACTGCCTTGTCCTGTGATAGTATTGCTTTGATTTAAGTGTAACTTTAAAAAATGGATGGATCAGTTCTATTATATCCAACGCAGTCACCTTTATGTCAGTGTTTTATTTTTTATCTGTAATATTACACTGAGAAGAAAAGTTAATCAATACTACAGTGAAAGATTATACATAAGCATGAGTAACCTCACCTTTACAAACTCAAGAACAGCTGTTTATTCTAGATCTATTTTCAATAATGCAGTCAAAAGAAGCGTCCCAAAATTAAAACCAGAGGCATGTCTCTGCAGCTACAAAAACAATTTGATTTTCAGGAATCCTCAACATTATCAGAGAAAATAAAAAAGGAAACTCCTCTTAGGAGCAAACTGAGCAAGAACATAACCGCAGAAAATGCTTGTTACAAAGGGGCGGGGGTGGTCATTTCACAGCAAACGTTTAGTCAGAAGTACAAACAAAAAGGGAGACATTTAGCTACTTGAAAATTAATCAGTGCACTAGGTACAAGTCACTAATTCAGTTTTTTGATAACTGAAACTGAAAGATATCAATTTTATAATATATATATATATACATGTGTGTGTGTGTGTGTGTGTGTGTGAGAGTGTGTGTGCATGTATATATATATATATATATATATATATATATATATATATATATATTTAGGTGATGTCAGGTTCATACAAAGAATCTATCTGCAAGCCAATGTAACACGCAGAATATATATATATATATATATATATATATATATATATATATATAAACACACACACACACACACACACACACACACACACACACACACCGATACATACACATGTATGCTCTTGCAAAGTTGAGCACTGAAAACAAAAGTTGTTTTCATTAAACTCTTTAAAAAGTGTTAAAAACAGACAAACTGAGACAGCCAAGTAAAGGAACAGTTCCACCAGGGGCAGTACAAAGTACGTACCACTGCCTGTATGTTGGCCAATAATTCGTTATACAAAGGGAATACTCTTGTCATAACATTGCACAACCTTTTGCATAACAGAAAAAAAATCTAAACTCATTTTTATGATTTTGGATGTCAAAAGGACTTTGTAATTTTTCACACCTGTAATTTTGTGTTCAGTAAGAAAGATGCATTGCAGACTTACACATGCCATACTGTGGGCATTCTGTGGCAAACCCATGGCATACTGTAGCAAACCCTCAAAAATCCATATCACAGAGAACACCATTGCCACACTCGAAACAAAGCAAACTGGATTCCCATTAAACAAACAGAAGACCTCCTACTTGGACTCTAAATTATTTCACCTTGGAAGCTTTGCACCACTTTCAACAAAACTCCATGAAAAAAACTCCTTATATGACCTATATCACTGCGCCCAATCTGCACCCTCTCTGTACACTCTAGGATTCTTACTAGAGTCTACAAGGCATGCATTCTCCATAGTCACCCCCACTTTCTAGCAATCCCTCCCTCCTTCCCCATAGTCACTCCCACTTTCTAGCAATCCCTCCCTCCTTCCCCATAGTCACTCCCACTTTCTAGCAATCCCTCCCTCCCACCCCTCCTCAAGGAAAATTCCATTTTCTTTAACTTTAGAAAATATCTCAAGTCACACCAAAAGCTTCAAGCCAAGTGCTCCTGTCAACAAGACCACAATATATCAGCACCCTCTATTTTCTTTCTTTTACTCTCTTTTACCTTCTATTATTTACCTTCTATCATCCTCTATTGTCCTCCCATCACTTTATATCTGTAAATACATATAGTGTTTCTACTTTTAATGCCTAAAGCACCAGACTTTAATGTTATTTGTATCAGGTGTCAATAAATAAATCTGTACAATGGTTATAACATCCTTGTTTTGTTTATAATGTACATTCTCACTGTATATATCACTCTTTTTTTTATTTTTATTTATTTTTTATTTATTTACATTTGTTAACCAGGTAGTGTCCGACTGGGTTGAAAAAAAAAACCTTTTCAATGGAGACCCGGGGAGAAAAGCTCCACAACAAAAAGAACATTATTAAGGTGCAAGCAGTAAACTTAGTTTAAGTAGTACATCGCTAACAATATGTAAATGAGCTTAACAAAAATATTACTCAACGTAGAACAGAAATAGAATATAAACATGCATGTTTCAGACATACAGGAATATATATTTTTTTTACAATATATATGAGGTACATAAGTCATGTATCTTTACAAGGTGAGTCACTTCTGAAAGACCAAAATTGGTCATTTAGTGTTACAAGTTAGGTCATCTGAAGGAACAAAGATTAATAAAGAAAAGACAGATAGTGGTGTAGCCCTATATGGGATGAGCACTATTTGGGCTAACATGTGAAACGAGTGGGAAAAATAGGAAGAATATTAGTTGGGAGTAATACAAGGGCATAGCTAATTATCATTTAAATAGTCTTTCAGGGTAGTTTTAAATGTGGACAGGTTAGGGTTTTTAGTTATCTGTTGAGGAAGGGTGTTCTAATCTTTGGCTATTTTATAGGAGTCTCCGTGATAGCTGTGAGACTGGGTTACTTTCAGCATTCGTTTGTTGGATGACCTGAAGAGTCTACAATTTGTGTTTGGCTGGACTAAGTTTGATAGACCTGGGCAGTCAGCAGGGTTGAATATGATTTTATGGGCAAGTAAAAGTTGTTTTAGTAATAATAAGTTGGGAAGTTTTAGCCAGTTGAGCTGTCGGAGAGCAGTGCAGTGGTGTGTTCTGTGTGGTTGGTTGATGACAAACTTAGCTATTCTGTTATAGCAGGAGTCTAGTCTATTTAGGTCAGTTTTTGATAGGTTAGTAAAGACCTCAGAGCAGTATAGGAGGCTGGATAGCAAGTGGGATCTTGCAGTGGCCAGTCTAGCTTGTTGTGTAAGGTAAGGTTTAACCCTGTATAGAGCACCTAGTTTAGAGTGAATTTTTTTTGATGGTCAGATAGATGTGTTTATCAAATTTTAGTGAGTCATCTATGGTTACCCCTAGCAGCTTGGTCTGATTGTTGGGTGCAATTTTTGTACTGTTGTTAGATAGTATGGAGAGGGATTGGGTACTGGGTTTGGAAGATTTATTAGAGAAAATTATGAGCTTGGTCTTGTTTGGATTTAGGATGAGTTGGTGGCTGGTGAGGTACTTTTTAATGTCTTGGAATGATGATTGCATTTTGTGTTGGAGTTCTTGTGGGGAGTGGGCTGAGCAGATAATGGAGTCATCGTCTGCATATTGGATGACAGTGGCATGTTGGGTGGCAGTATATAGGTTGTTGATAAATATTATGAAGAGGAGGGGCCCAAGTATGGAGCCTTGTGCTACCCCTGTGGTGACTGGTAATAGTGGGGATAGGCTGTTTGCCCATTTAGTGGCCTGTTGTCAGTCGGATAGATAACTGTGAAACCATGTTAGGGGTATGGTATTGAGACTGTAAGTGGTAAGTTTGTTAAGGTGCAGCTGATGGGACTCTGTGTCAAGCTTTTGACATATCTACTGATGTTTAATTTTTATTTTTGTCTCATGTAAATTTTTTTTTACTTCATCTTTTAAATAGTATTGTACAATCTTTTTTCTGAACACGTCAATGCATTTATTATCGGTTTTCTGTATTTACATATTTTGTATTATTGGAGCTTTTCTCCTCGGGTCTCCACTGAAAATGGGCCACAAGCCCAGCTGGACTAACCCGGTTTACAAATGTCAATAAATAAATAAATATCTAAGAAAATGGCTGAGACTAGTTGTCCTTCATTTTTGAGGTGGTGAATGGTCTCTGTAAAGGTTATGAGGGCTGAGTTAGTACTGTTCCTGAAGCCATGCTGGGTACTGGAGAGTAGGTTGTTGGTAGTGAGGTGATTCATGAGTTGCTGGTGGATACATTTCTCTAGAATTTTTGCAAGGGGGGATAGTATGGCGATGGGAAAGTAGTTAGTTGTGTCTCTAAATGGGCCGTCCTTATGAAGTGGTATGATATGAGAGATTTTCCATAATTTGGGAACGTACTGTTTGGAGTTAAAGCAGTTTATTAGCAATGATATGGGGTAGGCGATGGATGGGGCAGCTAGCTTTAGGTATTCGTTTAGATGCTGGTCAGCAGCTAAGCAACAGGATTTTCATTTACATAGGAGTTTTTTTTATGTAGGAAGTTGGAATGGGAATAAAGGAGAAGGAGTTTGCATCATTAGAGGTAGAGGAGGGGACAGTGAGTGGTGGGATTGTTTTGTTGTCTAGCAGAGAAGTGATGAAGTGGGAATTGAATTGTGAGGCTAAGGGTACAAAGGAGATAGTAGTGAGGGGGCGGGGATAGGGGCTTTACCAGGGTTAAGGAGGAGGTTGATATTCTGCCAGAAATTTTGTGGATTGTGCTGGTATTTTTGTTGGCAGGTGAGGAAATAGGTTCTTTTATCCTTGATGATGTTTTTCTTAGCATGGTTTCTAAGTTGTTTGCAAATGGTGAGATCTTTTTATTTTTGGTCATATGATATAGTGACCAGGCCTTTTATCTTTGTTTCATTAGTTGTTTTGTTTCTTTAGAAAGCTGTGGTAGAGATTTGTTTTTTTGGCGAAGGAAGCAAGATTATTTAATATTTCAAGGAATTTGTTATTAAAGCATTCTACAGCTAGGTCTAGTTGCAGGTTTTTTAATGGGGACCAATTGAAGTTTTTGTAGCAGTAAATTGAAGGTGTCAGAGGATAAATATTTTTTGCTATGGGTGTATTTGAAAGAGATGCTGGTTTGGATATGTGTTTTCTTCCTAACTAGAAATGTAGGGGCATGGTCACTTAGCATGACTGGTAGACAGCCTGCCTGGTACCCGTGGTTTGGTTTATTGGTTAAAATCCAGTCTAGAAGTGATTTTTTATTGGAGTGCTTGCCGATGCGGGTGGTGTAGTTAATAATTTGGGTGAAGTTGTATAAATTTATAAGTGAAGTAGAGGAGTCAGAGGAGCAGGAGAACCAGTCTAGGTTAAATCACCTAGAATGATGGTTTCTTGGGATAGAGAAAAAGATGACCAGGATAGGAGCGATTCTATGTTGGGCAGGTTGTTGCCTGGTGGTAGGTAGATGGCTATGATGTTAATGGATTTTTGAGGATTAATTTGGAAGCGAGTGAGAAGGAGTTCAGCATGACAGATGTTTGGTGGGGAACAGTTGTTTTTTTCTAGATTAAGTGATTCTTTAAACATTATTGCTACACTGCCACCAAGTTTGTTTAATCTGTCCTGTCTTACAATATTGTAACTATCTGTAGTAATTTCAGAGTCTTTGATGTGGGACTTTAACCAGGTTTCAGTTATGACTGCAATATCTAGGGAGTATGAGGCAATGGTGGCATGGAATTCAGGTAATTTGTTTGCAAGGCTTCTGAGATTAAAGCATGTAATGAAAAGGCCAGAGTTACTGGCAATAGGTAAAGATGTATAGGTAGTGGTGTCTGTGAGATTATGGGTGGATGTGGAGGAACAGGAGCTTGGAGGTAATGGGTAGGTTACATGGGAGGTACAGATGGGCCCAGGATTGCGATGGATATCTGATTGGAGTTTTATCTTTGTTAGAGAGTTCAAAATTAGGTATTTCAGTTTGGTTATAAGTTGGTTATACCTGTAGAAGGACAACGGAGTGTTGGTGTGTTGTAAATGTCTTTAAGGGAGGACATTAGTATTAAATCTAGGGTAAGTCTTGGTGATGATATAATAATAAGGTTTGCATGGGTGGTGTGTTGAGGTGTATGTGAGTGTTGAGGATGGGTGCTTGGAGAGTTTGAAGTTACGGGGGTTGGTAGTATAGTAAGCAAGGAGGAGGATGCCTGATAATAAAGTGTTGTAGAGAAAGTAGTTTTGGCCTTTCATTCTGACTGGAGAGTGGGTGCAGAATCAGGAAGTGAGGTATAGGAAAGTAGAGTGTAGTATGGTATCATGAGTGGTTGAGTCTTGGTGGGGTTAGTGGGAAGGGAGTTGTGTATAAGAGTTAAAGTTTGAGGGGTGTGGTTAGCTGCAGCAGGAGTGATGTGTATTGGGGAATTGTACAGGGGGCATGGTTGGTTTAGGTATAAAGGAAATGAGATAGGGGTGGATGGGAATGGGGGTGGGGAGGGGAACATAGTGAGCCCAAGTGAAGAGAGGGGCAGTGGAGTGGGCTAGCCTCGGGTAGGAGTAAATCAGACAAAAAACAATCAATCACTCAATCCACAGACTGGTTGTAGGCATGTCTGTTTGGAGAAAATGTACCTTGCCTTTCTGTGTTTGTTTCTTTTGAATATATGCAGGACCTTACAGAACAAAAGTAATATCTTTATTGCCTACAATGTGCTGTTTAACCAGTTCAAAAACCTTGTGTTGTATATTTGTACTTATGTTAACTTTAGTGTGTTTAGCTTAGCTGGGAGCCAGGAACAATTACTAAAAGGGTATGTGACTGTATATTAAGGCGTTTTGTAATTAAAGATTACGAAAAATGCTAGCTTGTGAATGGGGGGGGGGTCAGCTTCAGTCCCTGGCCTACAGTTAAAGTACACTATGCACTTAATACAGTGATAACCCCAAAATATTGTGGAATTCAGGTGCACCTACAATGCTTTTTTAGTCCTTTTTCTTTCAGGATGATTGTTTCCTTTTATTGTTTTGTGGCCAGTTTCAGGTGAAAGGCTGAGCAACCTGTTCACAGGGGCTGTGGAAATCTAAAAATAAGAATGGAGAGTAAGAAACAGCTGCAATTAGTAGGGTCACTGAAGAAGATGGAGGGAAGTACAGGAGAGACAGAATACCATAGCTGAGAAATGCAAGTATGAAATATGAAACAAAAACATTACTATCAGGGCAGAGTTCAATTCTAACATTTAGTAGAAGTGTAAAGCATACAATGAATAAATGCAGCACAGATAGACCAGAGCAATGCTAATATGTGATAAACTGCCCACATATGCTCTACTAACATTAGTATGTGCACATGGTATATAGAATATAGCATGCAGGTCTAAGAAAACAGTACAGGAGTCACCAGACGCATATTAGCTAAACAGAAGGAGAAGGGAAACGCTGCCAATAATTCACTAGACAGTGTTGTTGTTGTCTTTCGGCTTTTCCCGGTTAGGGGTCACCAGAGCGGAACTCCGGTCCGCTAATAATTGGCAGTAGATTTTCATGAACACCAAGGTGCCAGCTCGACATTCAACCTTCAATGAAGGCATGCCCATTTACTCATGTCTTTTGAATGCCCACCCAACTGCAGGGAGGACATGCGGACCCCACACAGAAGGCACTCCCTGCACTCCAGACGAGAATTGAACGGGAAAACCTGTTGCTGTGAGGCAACAATGCTACCGCTGCACCACCATGGAAGTCAATTCACTAGACAGTGTACTAAGTGTACTATGCGTTAATACAGTTTTAAATGCCTTATAAGCATAGACATTTTAGCCCTCGAAACATAGGTTTAAAAACACATTGCTTGAATCATAAATAGGAAACTATTTTCAATGAAACAGACTTAAGGTGGCTTTTCATAAGACTGCAGCAATAAATAAGCAAAATACAGATAGTTTCCTGCAAGCCTCCACTAAAGTCGCATTTATGTTACAGAAACAGCTACAAAATACATGTTGGAGCAACAGAGACAAAGTACAGCACAGACAGATTTCTTAGGGCCACACCACTAGATATTATGTGGGAATGTTAAGCAAAAAACTATCAGGCTGTAAAAACAAAGCATCATAATACAAAATATTAAACAATTATCTCAAACTGCACTTTCTGTTATAGGAGAAAAAAACAGAGACAGGAAACTAGAAATACTTGAAATGTTATAATAACTTTGCAACTGTTGTTTCAGAAAGATTAAGCACTTACTTCAAAGTATACTGAAGGCCAGAGAGGTACAGGCAGCTGCTTTGGGAATCCAAGATAGCACCATAGATTTAAAATCACCTTTGCTGAGGGCATACTGGAGGAGGAGGTGGGTGAGGATTACATCACCTTTGACGAGACCATATTGAATGAGGGGCCAATATAGGTTCATAGGTAGGTACTAGGCTATTAGCCCTAGCACCTATATAAGCCTAGCCAAAAAGGTACCCTGGCTTTCGCCACCCAAGAAAATTATTTTCCTGTGCCCCTGTCGAGCAGAGCCACAGAAGTGATCCCTGGGGTGAATTTCCTATTTCCCATCCAATCATCAAGATTTGTCTTGAAGAGTGCTAGCGAGGAGCTCCGTTTGACATAGATAGGTAGTCTGTTCCAGAGTATGGGACGTCTCTGGGACAGGAATCTATCCCTCCAGCATGTTTTGTTTATTGTGGTGACAAGGTTTAGGTCCCTAGAGTGTGTAGCTCAGAGGGATAGGGATTTCTTTAAGTGGAGCATGTCCAACAGCTCTGGGTTTGACATAGATTTCTATGTTAGGCAGAGATCGCCTCTGTGTAGGCGATATGCGACGGAGTAAAGCTGGAGATTTTTGAGACGGTCTGTGTAGGGCATCTGTTTGAGGCCAGTAATCCTCTTTGTGAGGTATTTCTGTGGCCTTTCCAGTTGTTGTAGATGTCTTATGAGGTACATACCAAAAGGGCCACTGTACTCTATAATGGGTCTGATGAGTGATGAGTAGAGGGGAACAATGAGTAGAGGGGAACAATGACGGTCTCTTATCACACTTCCAGCGTTAAGTAGACTACCACTTATGTGGTAGTTCATGGGTACAGAGTTTTTACCAAAGGGGATGACAATACACTTTTTGGCATTGAGCTTCAGGCCATGGCTTTGACACCAGGCATCTGTCTCAGTGAGGCCCTTTTGTAGGATGTCCACATCATTAGGAGTTTTGATTATGGCTCCTAGTTTGCAGTCATCTGCAAACTTTGTTAGCCAAAGAACTTCTGTGTTTGCCTGTACTTCAGAGAAGTAGATACCAAACAGGAGACGACTTAGGACTGAACCCTGTGGTACTCCACTGCATATTTCCTATTCTCTGTACTACTACAAAAACTGATTTTTTGCACCTTATTCATGCATACTAATGGTAAAAATTCATCAGTGCATTACCCCAGTAAATAAAGACAGAAAATAAACAATAAAGATTTAAATCAACTAACATGTAAATTAAACCATTGTTTCAGCCTGGTCAGTTTGGAATTTACAGTAAAATATAGTTTCCTAAATACAGCTTTCAAATTAGTAAAACAAAAGCAATAGAAGAATTCTTACTCATGTACTGCAGAAATCAACATAGATTTAAACATGTTATATATTATTCATTTTGTATTACTACAACAGATCTGCAAATGAAAACAGGGTACAAAGGTATTTCCAGTAATGAATTTCATTGCAATCTTTGGTGTAAATGTGGAAGTTGTACAAACAGAAGGAAATTCTGGCCTAGCAAAAAAAAAAAAAAAAAAAAAAAAAAAAAGAGTACTACATTATAACAGGTCAAGAGCAGATAACAGAGAAGTTGTTACCCACTGCAATAATGTAGTTGCCATTGTCATTACAAAAACTTGAATTTATTATAAACACTCCATTTCATATTTAACTATGGTGTTAAGGGAATAATTCTTTGTATGTTGCTCTTCAATCTAATTTAGGGTAGGCTGCTATCCCACCTTTGTACACTCTAGTTGTACCTCTATTACTGAAATAATGATGCTAATTAAAGTACTGATTACTCAACCACGTATCATGATACAGTAGCAGGAGCAGAAAACACTAATCATGCATTGGTGACACTGATTTAACAGGCATCACACTCCCCTTTAATGCTAGGGAGATCTGAAGGCTACGACTTCACCAGGAACTTGGAGTTACATTAATAATTTAGAAGTTGTCCTTCAGATAACATCTCAAAATGAAGTGCCATTTACCTGAGTTGGGGAAAGCTCAGGTAGGTGTAAAAGATCCAATGGCAAATATCACAAAAAAAAAGAGAAAGATGCTTTATTTTATTTCCTAATAATCATCATGCATACATTTCACATAGTATTCTTAAAACAATCTCTCATTGATGTTATTGTTGTTGTTTGTCTTTCGGCTTTTTCCCGGTAAGGGGTCGCCACAGTGGAACTCCGGTCTGCTAATGATTGCCAGTAGATTTTTACGAAACGCCGAGGTGCCAGCTCGACGCCCAACCTTCAAAGAAGGCACGCCCATTTACGCACGCATGTCTTTCGAATGCTACCCAACAGCGGGGAGGACATGCAGACTCCACACAGAAGGTACTCCCAAGCCAAGCCGAGAATCGAACGGGAGAACCTCTTGCTGTGAGGTAACAATGCTTCGCTGTAACATCTCTCATTGATAAACAGACAAAAAACATAAGACATAAGCAACAAATAAGCCAGTGAATGAATAATTGTGTGTGTGTGTGTGTGTGTGTGTGTGTGTGTGTGTGTGGATATATACTTTCCGTTTCCTCTCACCCTCCATTTATAAAAACACATTTGTTTTCTTTTTTCTTTTTTGTACATAATTCATATGTGTAAATGTATAGTATTACATGTAGTGGTGCTCTAATCTGTTTTTACACAGACCTGTAGGTGCTACTGAACTGTATTACAATTCATGTTTGATTTATTCAACAGAAATTATCTTTATTGCAAGATCTTTTATACTTTTGTTTTGACACTTATCCTGTACTTCTGGGCTACCGTATGACAGTTACAGGAAGGCATAAGTACATAGAGTAATATCGCTAATGCTTCACAATGAAAAAAGGAACATACAATACTGCATATACTAAAATAAAGCTAATGCAGCAATATAGTAATATGAACGTATATACATACTGCAATACTGCCTATACTTCAACATGTTATTAGGTACACAAAATGCTGCACATGCCACAGTGCTACTGTATCACGGTTACTGGAATGCATAATGTTGTATAAAGTGTGATACTAAACTAACCGAGAAAAGCAAACAATGGCATAACAAGCAAGTGCGATAAAAGAAAACACTAGGCATGTGTACTAGGAGAGGTGAATTTATATTAAAAATAAATAAACCAGATAAAAAGCTTTCATCTGAAGCTAAGGCTTTATCAAGGTAAAAGGAATATACAGTGTTGCATATACTACGACACTACAGCTTTATGGTAACAAGAACATATAATATCATATACTGCAATACTGCTAATACTCCAGCATGGTAACAGGAATGCACTACAATTCCAGTCTCACATAGACCTACCACCACAGCAAACCAAACGCATAAACACACAAAAACATACTCGGAGGCTCTAAATAAAAATCTGCCTAAGCAGCAGAGACCTCCAAAGCAGACACCCAAGCAACCGCTACCCCAAAACAAAACACGTGCAACACATAGCTCACAAAGCCAGTGTGCCAAACAGTCACAGCCCTTAAGGCTAAACAACACACCTGATACACTTGTAATAGGTGACTCTATCGTCAGGCACACTGACGTCCCATTCACCAGGCTGAACAAGGAGAAGGTCACGGTAAGCTGCCTGTCGGGCGCTAGGATCCGCCACATAACACAAGCACTCAGGTCACTCCAAGGCAAGTACAAATATGACTCAGTCATTGTCCATGCTGGTGTGAATGACCTGAGACGTACCTCCCTGGACTACATGAAAAAAGACAGAGGAGCTCTCTGAGCATGTAGCCTAGGCCGGTATGACCCTGACCTTGAGTAGCATCTTATCCTCACCAAGAATGATGCCACAATATGAAGACAAGATGATCAATTTCAACAATTGGCTTAAGTATTGGTGTCATTCAAAGGGGATCCAATGCCTGCCAGCCTGGGATGACATGCTCGACAAGGCACGATGCTTCGCTAGGGACAGCTTGCACCTGTCAACCCTGGGCTTTCGGATATTGGCAAAGGCTCTTGCTGCCCCCATGGTGCCTTTTTTAGGCAAGGCTCAAAAGACAAACCCACCTCCATAGGTATCACAAGGGATAAGAAACTAAGAGTAATGCTACTCAACGCCAGAAGTCTAAACCTCAAGATGCACGCACTCGAAACTCTCCTTAGCATGGAGAACATCGATATCTGTGAAATAACAGAAACCTGGTTCAAGGCTCCCGAGAGCACCCCAGCACTACCAGGTTATACTTCATACCATGCTTTTTGGCCCCAAAACTTGGACCGAACCACAAATAGAGAGGGAGTATCAATATTCGTCAAAGATACCCACACCTCCAGGTTGGTGGCACAGCACGAAGCATCAGAGACTATCCATGTGCAACTAACAGTGGGTAAAAAGTACAGTTTTGTACCTACCATAAATGTAGATGTTCGAGGATTCCATTGCTGCAGTCCTGACTATTGGGTATAGTCCGCGTCCAGTCGGCCCGAATACCAGAGGGTCATGGCGCCTTAGACTGGGTACTAATGCGCATGACCGACGCCATATCCTCAGTCTTTTCTTGCCCCAGATGTCAGAAGACCCTAAAAAGACAAGTCCCAGAAAACCTGCACCAAAAACATGTACAATATATACAACAATATATACAAAAACATAAGCATGTAAACTCACCTACACAACCACCCCTAAAATCAGAGGGAAGGAGGGAGGCAATGGAATCCTCGAACATCTACATTTATGGTAGGTACAAAACTGTACTATGTTCTTCGCCTTCCATTGCTGCAGTCCTGACTATTGGGTAGAATCCCAAAGCAGAGGTAAGGGAGGCTGGCAATTTATAAAGAAGTAGGAGCTGACAACATGCCTTGCAAAACAGCTGTGGCAAAACCAGCCCTAGACTTAGAGTAGATAGGAAGGTGATAATGCTTAGAGAAAGTATGCACTGAACTCCAAGTAGCTGCTTCCAAAATATCCTTAGTTGCCACCCCTTAGAAATGCTGTTGAAGTGGCAGTAGCCCTAGTGGAATGAGGCCTAATCCCAGATGGAATCTCCTTGCCATGATGGGAATAACAAAATGCAATGCAAAAGCCAATCCACCTGGAAATAGTTTGTTTTGACACAGGCTTGCCCTGTGAACTCAAAGCAAAAGAAACAAACAACTGCTGAGACTGCCTAAAATCCTTAGTCCTGCTTAAATAATATCGAACTGCCTGTGTACGCCTAAAGTGTGCAAAATCTTTTCCCCTTTATTTTGGGGTCTGCATAAAAAGTAGGCAAATGAATAGTTTGGTTTAAAGCCACACTAGAAACCACCTTAGGCATAAAGGATGGATTAGTACGTAATGATACCCTATCCTTATGGAAAATCAAAAGGGCTCAACTGCCATAAGGGCCTGCAACTCAGACACCCTTCTTGCAGAAGTAATAGCCAACAGAAAAGCAGTCTTCCATGACAAGTATTTCAATTCAGCAGTAGCCGCAGGCTCAAAAGGTTGTAGAGTAAGTTTTTCCAACACAAAATTGAGATCCCAAGCAGGAGTAGGAGCTCTGGGTCTTATATTCTTTGCCCTCTAAGAAACTGCTTGAACAAAGGATAAACAAAGGTGGGTCACAATCATAGTGAGCTGAAATTGCTGCAGCATGAATCTTAATGGAAGAGAAGGACAAACCTTTGTCCAATAACTCAGTAAGATATTGAAGAGCCACACTCAAATTAGGCTCAGAAATCTCCAAATTCTTTGATGTACTCCAAAATAAAAATCTCTTCCATTTTCTCTGTCAACACCTTCCTTGTACTAGGTCTTCTAGCTTCCATAATCACATTTAAAACTTGTTGAGGAAGTTGAGACCTGCTGTGTTTCAACAGAGAATATGCCAGGCTGTTAGATGAAGAGAGTGAAGCTTGACATTGAGCAGATGACCGTCCTTCTGAGATAACAGATGAGGAATCAGAGGTAAAGGCCATGGAGGCTTCTTTACTAGACTCCGTAGTAGTGGATACCAGTGTTGCCGAGGCCAATCTGGAGCTATCAAAATCATCCTTGGCCTGTCTTGTCTGACCTTTAATAGTACCTTTGGAAGAAGAGGCAGAGGTGGAAAGGCATAGACATGAAGGTTTTTCCCAACTGAAAGACAGAGCATCCACTTTCCAAGCTGTGTGATGAAACCCCTTTGTGCAATACTTTGGCAGCTGGTGGTTTAGTGGAGAAGCGAACAGATCTATGTCTGGAGTTCCCCATGACACTGTCAATGTCTGAAATACATGAAGATCCAGTTTCCACTCGTGGGGATCCATGATTTGTCTGCTTAACACATCTGCTAAGGAGTTCTGTGCTCCTGGCAGAAACCTTGCCTGAAGAGTTAGTTGCAAGCTTAACGCAGTCTCCCATAAAATCATTGCCTGCCTGCATAGAGGATAAGAATGTGTTCCCCCTTGCTTGTTGATGTACCACATGACAGTTGTGTTGTCCGTTAGAATCAACACCTGCCCTGGAAGAAGTAACTCCTTGAAAGCCATCAATGCAAACTGGACTGCTAACATCTCCTTCATGTTGATATGTAGATGCTGTAGTCTGGCAGGCCACTTGTCCTGTATCCACTTTCCATTTAGATGAGCTCCCAAGCAATGTCCGAGGCATCTGTCGTTAAAATCTGACTCGCCTCTGGCCGGGTCACAGAGAGTCCCTTGTTTAGGTGACATTCCTGAGCCCACCACAAGAATTCTTTTGAAGGCAAGGTATTATATGAATGACAGTGTCCAAATCCTGGCAGTGCTGTGTCCATACATTTTGAGATACCATTGCAGCTTCCTCATATGCAGTTTGGCATTGGGAAGCACCAGAATACAAGATGCCATGAACCCTAATGCTTGAAGGACTGTCCTTGCAGTCAGCACGGACTGATGAGATAGTTGATGGAAGTAAAGTGACAGACTCTTTTGTTTGTCCGGGGTTAAAAAGGCCATCTGGGCTGCTGTATTCAGTCTCACACCCAGAAAGCACATGTCTTGAGAGGGTACTAGACTGGACTTTATTTCGTTCACAGAATACCCTAGGCATCTTAGCACTGCTATGACATATTCCAGATGCTGTAGAAGGTCTTCCTTTTCTTGAGCCAGAATCAGGCAGTCGTCCAAATAAGGATAGATTTGAATTCCTTGAAGCCTGAAGTAAGCTATCACTGGAGCCAGAACCTTTGTGAATACCCTGGGTGCAGTAGATAAGCCAAAGGGCAATGCAGAGAACTGATAATGAAAATCTCCAGTTCGAAACCGCAGATACTTCCTGCAACCTAGCCTTATAGGCACATGAAGGTAAGCTTCCTTGAGATCTAAAGTTACCATCCAGTGATCTTTGCCCAGTAGAGGTAAAAGCTGTTGTAACGTCAACATCTTGAACTTGGGAATGTCCAGATAAGTGTTGAGGATAGATAAATCCAAAATTGGTCTCCACGTGTTCCCCTTCTTTGGTACTAGGAACAGGCGAGAATAAAAACCTAGGCCCCTTTCTGATACAGGAACTGGCTGAATGGCCCCCATCTGGAGTAACTGAGAAACTTGCTTGTGAGCCTCTTTTCTTTGTGAAGGAGGAACGTCTGGCATGCCTTTGAAAGGGCATTGTGTGGAAATAAAATCTGTAACCGTGATGAATGATATCCAACACCCATCTGTCTTGAGTAATTAAATCCCAATTTTCTTTGAAAAGAGACAGTCTTCCTCCCAAAGGAGCTGCCAGACGAGTCCACTGGCAGCTGAAAAGGCAGGTCATTGGGTCTGTTTACGAAAAGACTGACCCCTGCCCTCACCAGAAGTCTGAGCAGGTGAACTCCCTGATCTAGGCCTAAAAGAACCTTGAGCCCTGCCCCTACCACGTCTAGACCTACCCCTAGACTGGGAATCATAAGCAGGATATGTCCACCCCTTAGCAGGCCAATTTCTACTAAACTTCGGAGGCTGCACCTGCAAAAAATCTTTAACAGTCTGCATAGACTTAGCTTTGTCCTCCATTTTCTTTAAAACTGCTTCCACAGGCGATCCAAACAACACATCAGACTGTAAAGGAGCATCCAAAATCCTTGTCTTAACATGCTCAGCTAAATTCTGATCCTTCAACCAGGCATGCCTGCGAAGAACAGAACTAGTAGCAGCCACCCTCGAGGAGGCCTGTACAGCATCAAAACCACACTGCAAAGAATGCTTACCCACTTGTTCAGACACATGAACCAAATCCAGCAACTCTTTACACTCAATACCTTCCGCCAAAGCATCCACCTTAGATTTCAATTGTGAAAGGAGATAATTTTGATATTTTAGCATGTGAAACTGACAATTCAACGCCCTCATGGCTAGAGTGGAAGAAGTATACATTTTCTTTCCCCACCTATCCAAAGCCCTTGCCTCTTTATCAGAGGGTACAGGATTTTTAACCACAGAAGCTTTAACACCTTTAGGCCCCTGAGAAACAGTTTCTGGGTCCGCCCTAGGACTCTTAAACAAATACTTATGAGCTTCGGGCACCCTATAATACCTATCAGGCTTAACAGGAGCAGGAGGTAAGGAGTCAGGATTCAGGGAAGCCTCTGCAAAAACATCCTCCACCACATTCAACACAGGAGGAATAGCTAAGGGCCTATGCTGGGGTAAAAACAAAAATTCCCTAAGCCTTTTCCTGGAATCAGAGTAATCCTGGCCTTCCCATTTAAAGTGCTCCCTCATGGAGTGTAGAGTCTCTGAAAATGAGAAATCCTCAGGAGGAGAAGCTGTAGGAGTGGAATCATCCACATCCGAATCAGAATAAGTAGTATACTCCTGAAGCCTGTGAACACTGTTCAAAACTATCAAACTCCTGTTCCACCCTAGGCCTCTTATCAGGCGGGGGCATAGAACCTCTAATCATAGTAATCAAATCTTCTGCCATTTTAAGCATATGCTTCTTAGGAACAGAGCCCGAAATGCTAGGAGAAGCCCCCACAGAAGCTGAACTTGGCCTACCTCTAAAAGAAGCTTTGGCAACAGAAGGAGAGGCCCTAACTACCTTGGGAAGAGAGGTAAGAACAGTTACCTGAGAAGGCCCCTCAGCCTGGCCTACCTCCTGAGAGGGCACATCCTGTAACAGTAAAGTTTCTGCCTGAGACTCCATGGAAACTCCTGGCAAAACCTCTGGCTCCACTGAGCCTTCTAAAGAACCGACGTCCGGGACTGCCGGTTCATCAACCCTAGGCTTCACTGTTTTGTCCTTGCGCTTCTTGGATGAAGCAGGCGTCGGAGCATCCGATGGCATATTATAATTGCAACGCTTCCCAAACACTAACCTGGCACAATCTAGCCTCCTCTTAATAGTGCGTTTGTTAAATCTAGCACAAGAACGGCAACCAACAACGTCGTGCTCAGGCCCTAAACAAGGTATACACAATGGATGATAATCCGTAAGCGGTATCTGCTTCCCACAAGGAATACAGTTATTCACTTTTTCTGACATCGGGTTAACTACTGGGGCAAGAAAAACCAAAATGTTCGGGTACTTAGCCAACTCTGTTTCGGTCTGAAACTCCGGTTTCGGAAATATCTCAGAACGCCAACCTGCACTCGCAAAATTGCTTCTGCATCGGACCATGCGGCAAAAAAGACTGAGGATATGATGTCGGTCATGCGCATTAGTACCCTGACGTACTGACGTCAGTCTAAGGCGCCATGACCGACGTCAGCCTTATACTCTGGTATTCGGGCCGACTGGACGCGGACTATACCCAATAGTCAGGACTGCAGCAATGGAAGACGAAGAACATCTGCCTTCTAGTTTATAGCCTGCTACAGACCACCCTCCCAAACCCAGGAACCCCACTCAGCCTTCCTGAGAACAATGGAAAATATGAAGGTCTCTCCAAACAACATTATATTGGGCGACTTCAACTACCCAAACATAGACTGGGAGCATTACTCTAGCTCCAACACCCTAGCCCAAAGGTTCCTAGAATTTATAAACTCAAATGCTATGGAACAACTTGTTACCACTCCCACAAGAGGGGAAAACATACTGGACCTGATCATCACCAACATGGGGACTCTATGCTCCAGACCAGAAGTGTATCCCTCACTGGTAAGATCAGACCATAAACTAATCTCACTGGATATTCACATCCCGACCCCACCCCCTGTCCAGAAAACCACAGTGAAAAACTTCTCTAAAGCAAATTTTACACTTCTCAAAACCGAGGTGGAATCCTTCAAAGCCCCGGCCTGTGGAAAATACGCCCAGACCGAGAATCCTTTATAAACGCATTCTATGAACACCTTCAGGAATGCATGGATCATGCAATCCCAAATAAAACCAAGACCCAATCCTCCAAAGGCAGACGTCCTATCTAGTGGACCCCAGCCATAAACAAACTATACAATAGAAGGAGGAAGCTACTACATGACAGAGCAAAATCCCAAAAAGGGAAGGCATCTCTGATCAGTATTAGCAAAAAACTATGGGCACTCATAAAATCGTCTAAGGCCAGCTTCGAGAGAAAAATTGCACAGGACACTAAGGATAATCACAAGGCTTTCTTTAGTTATGTTAGGAACCTGGGTGGGAATTCCCAGATATGCTCAGAATTAGTCCAAAATGACAAAAAATACACCAAACCCACAGACATTGCCAACATCCTAGCTGACAGATTCAGTGCAACCCCCCCTCCCCACCAAAAGGCAAATATCTATCCCAGCAGAGTGCTGCCCCTGACATCTCAGATGCTCAGGTAAGAGCCGCCCTCTCCAAAGCAAAAAACACAGCATCAATGGCACCAGATGGTGTCCCGGGCTGCATCCTACATGAACTCCAAGAAGAGCTAAACCCAAACATAAAACTACTGTTCAATCTCAGCCTTACTACAGGATATGTACCCAAAGAGTGGCGTACAGCAATGGTGGTCCCTCTCCACAAAGGTGGTGCCTCAACAGATCCTGGAAACTATTGCCCCATAAGCCTGACTAGCTTAGTCTGCAAAGCTATGGAAAGGATCATCGTGGACCTCATAAATAAAGATATCGGGGACCTACAGACACTGGATCCTACCCAGTTTGGCTTTGTTCAGGGCAGATCCTGCCTCTTAAACCTGGTCGATTTCTTTGAAACATTCACCAAGGCCATTGACGAGGGGAAGGTGGTCCACACAGCCTACCTGGACCTCGCAAAAGCCTTCGATACAATACCCCACTCGAGCTTATAGATAAGCTCACCAGCTTAAATATAAACCCCTGTGTCACTAGATGGGTTGCAAACTGGCTCAAGGACAGAACCCACATGGTTAGAATTGCTGGAACCATGTCAGACTCCAAACCAGTTACAAGTGGCATCCCACAAGACTCAGTCCTGGGACCTCTCTTGTTTGGTATATATTTCTCGGAGGTACAGGCCAACATGGAAGGACTGTGGCTGACCAAGTTCGCAGATGACTGCAAACTGGGCGCCATAATCGACTCTCCAGCCGACACAAGCATCCTCCAAAAGGGCCTCATAGAAACAGACAACTGGTGCCAGAGCCATGGCCTCAAGCTAAACACCAAAAAGTGTATAGTCATCCCCTTTGGCAAAAACAAAGTGCCCACAAATTACCACACAGGTGGTAATCCATTAAGTACAGAAGAAGTAATTAGGGACCTGGGGACCCAAGTTGATAGCAATCTCTCATTTGATAATCACTTGGCCAAAGTGGTTAGAAAAACATTTTATATAGCCCACCTAATCATGAATGGATTCACATCTAGATCAGGGGAGGTCATCGTGCCTCTTTACTCATCCCTCATCAGGCCCATAATGGAGTACAATGCCCCTTTTGGGATGTACCTTACCAGACACCTGCAGCAACTGGAAAGACCCCAAAAGTACCTCACCAAGAGGATGAAAGGGCTCAAACAGATGCCATATGCTGCCCGGTTAAAGAAACTCCAGCTCTACTCAGTGGCATACCACCTGCTCAGAGGCGATCTGTGCCTGACGTATAAAGCCATGTCCAACCCGGAATTAATGGACATGCTGCACCTCAGAAAATCCAAATCCCATCGAGCTATGCACTCGAGAGACTTGAACCTCAGCACTGAAATAAATAGGACATGCTGGAGGGACAGATTCATAACCCAGAGGCTCCCTTCACTCCGGAATAAAATCAGAGTCCAGGTTAGGCAGAGTCCCTCATTGACTCTCTTCAAGAGGAATCTTGGTGAGTGGATGGGAGATCATAGGTTTACCCCGGGTATCACTTCTGTGTCACTGTTAGACAGAGGCACAGTTTACTAACCTCGAAAAAGGGCATAGCAAAATTAATTTAAAATGGGTGGCGAAAGCCAAACACACTCTGGCTAGGCTTCTAAATGCCGTAGGGCAGATAGCCTAGTATGAACCTATGAACCTATAATGCTTCTGCACATAATACAATATCACTAATGCTGAAACATGATAATACAATATCACTAATGCTGAAACATGATAATACAATATCACTAATGCTGAAACATGATAATACAATATCACTAATGCTGAAACATGATAATACAATATCACTAATGCTTAAACATGATAATACAATATCACTAATGCTGAAACATGATAATACAATATCACTAATGCTGAAACATGATAATACAATATCACTAATGCTGAAACATGATAATACAATATCACTAATGCTGAAACATGATAATACAATATCACTAATGCTGAAACATGATAATACAATATCACTAATGCTGAAACATGATAATACAATATCACTAATGCTTAAACATGCTGTACATGCTTCAGGACTAGTGATGCAGAATAATGGTAACAGGAATATACACTACTATACATACTGCAATACTGCTAATGCTTCACTGTGGTAACAGGAATATATAATACTATATGAACTGCAATACTGCTAATGCTTCACTATGGTAACAAGAATATACAATACTATATATACTGCAATACTGCTAATACTCCAGCATGGTAACAGAAATGCATAATGCTTCTGCACATAATACAATACCGCTAATGCTTAAACATGATAACAGTAATGTACAATGCTGTACACGCTTCAGGACTAGCGATGCAGCATAATAATAACATGACTATACATCACTATATATACTGCAATACTGCTAATACTCCAGCATGGTAACAGGAATGCATAACGCTTCTGCACATAATACAATACCGTTAATGCTTTAACATGGTATACTGCAATACTGCTAATGTTTCACCATGATAACAGGAATATACAATACTATATAAATTGCAATACTGCTAATGCTTCACTATGGTAACAGGCATATACAATACCATATAAACTGCAATACTACTAATGCTTCACCATGGTAACAGTAATTCACAATATTACATATACTGCTATAATGTAATGGTGCTGTATCACAGTTACAAAAATGTTTAATATAAACTACAGTGCTGCTAAGGCCCCACCATGGTAACAGGAATGCACATACTACAATACTGCTGGTGCTTGAAGATGATAAAAATAATGTTATGATGCTGTATATACTATAATATTACTAATGCAATACCACAGTAAGTGTAATGTACAATCCATCCATTGCTGTTAGTTGCATCTGGCTCCTGTAGCACCCCTATGAACAGCTATTGCCATCCACAAGGAATACTAAGAACGTGAGGGATGGAAATAGATTGCTAGGTCTTTCATAGGTACTTACTAGGCTTGCTGTCCATGGGACCATTAAAAAGCCTAGTCCAAATTCTTGGTTGCCAAAAAGCACAGTCTGCATATGGTCACAGAAAAGGCAAATAAAGGCTGATGGAATCAAAGCCTGTACCACAGGAGCTAGACTTACAGCCTTAACCTTCTGTACCAGCACACACACACACACACACACACACACACACACACACACACACACACACACATACACACACACACACACACACACACACACACACACACACGTGCACACACACACACACGCACACACACACGCACACACACACACACACACACACACACACACACACACACACACACACACACACACGCACACACACACACACACACACACACACACACACACACACACACACACACACACACACACACACACACACACACACACACTCACACACACACTCACACACACACTCACACAAAGTCCACCTATTGCATGTCTTTCGGTTATGGTTGGAAAGGACAGTGCTCAGAGAAAATCCATGTAAACACAGGGAGGACATACAGACTCTATATGAAAGTCACTCCAGTGTGATGACAGTTACTGACAGTGTCACAGTGCACAACACTGCATATTTATCTACTTATTCACTTACTGATTCGTTTGCTTTTATTAACCCGGAAAAATTCCATGTGAGGCACGCCCACTATTACTGGGGTCCTGTGGAAAAGCTCCAGCTGTGTAAATATGAATTAATATTCCAATGGTTATGTTTAACAAAACAGTTTTCAGAAAGACTGAGTTAGTACCAGTTAAGGAGAAGACTAAGCAAGGATGGAGTGGGTATTGAATGACAACAGTAGTAAAACAGGACAGAATAGCAGAACATGCCCAGTTGCTGATTAGGCAGGGTAGGTTGGGTCGGCATGAGATCCTGGATAGGGTTTACAGGATAAATAATCAGGTGAGGAGGACAAAAAGTAGCACTTCCTGTGGGCAGTTTGTGGGGATTTTAGCCTCTTTGATGCAGTGGAGGGATTTAACCCAGTCAGCCTAATGCAAGAAAAAAGTACATTCCATAATGCTAAAAAATGACAATGTTGACTTGCCAGACCTGTTGTCAAAAACAGGAATGGCTAATCTGCTGCTCACTGAAAAGTGTGGGGAGTTATTGATTGGATATATGATTCCAAGAGAACTGTGGATACAGAGTTTTAGTACAATCTTACGGAAGAAGAATGCTGAGATGTAAGAACTGAGATTTGGACAGTTATTGTCAGCGAGTGCAGTACAATGGTGGGTCAAAGAAGGAATAGTGGTTGCAAATCTAGACATTTTATTATAAGACTACTCAAGCTTTGAAAAAAGAAAGAACCACAGGCTTCTAAATAAACTGGCAGGACTAATGAAACATGGCCAAGTCATCTGACAGTGCAGGGGGTTATGGCTGTGAGCTGCAGTTTCTGTGGTGCAAGGTTTTATTCTGCCAGCCCTTATTTGCCTACTCTGTGACCTTGAGTAAGTCACTTAACCAGATAGTATTTGGGGGGAAGCCCAGTTATTGCTCATGAACCTGTCCTGCAAGTGATTGTATTAGTGATGCAGATGTAAATTTTATTTCCTCATTGAAGGTTATGCCTACTAGTTTAGTAGAGTTTACTGTGTCTAGTGGATAATTGTCCAAAATTGCAATGTTAGTTTGAAAATCTGTATTTAAAACACTGAAAGTTTTTAAATATCATGGTGTTTGGTTTGAAATGGAGCATAACATCATGCACACAGCACTGTAGTTTGCTAAAGCCAACCTGGAACATAATAGTGACTGCAGTATGATCCATATTTAATAAACAGACTTTTGAGTCATATGTGTGTTTAATAAGAGAGTCTTTCACACAGTGCAAAGACGTTGTTTATGACTAACAGAGAATATGGCATTCAGAACAGATTTTTCCAGCAGTTAACACAGAGAACTATAAGCTGCTAACAAGCTGCTTCATGTGGCCAAAGTTTGATTCATAGGTTCATAGGTAAGTACTAGGCTATTGGCCCTAGGGCCTATATAAGCCTAGCCAGAAAATGTACCCTGGCTTTCGCCACCCAAGAAAATTATTTTCCTGTGCCCCTGTCGAGCAGAGCCACAGAAGTGATCCCTGGGGTGAATTTCCCATTTCCCATCCAATCATCAAGATTTTTCTTTAAGAGTGCTAATGAGGAGCTCTGTTTGACATAGATAGATAGTCTGTTCCAGAGTATGGGAAGTCTCTGGGACAGGAATTTATCCCTCCAGCATGTTCTGTTTATTGTGGTGACAAGGTTTAAGTCCCTAGAGCGTGTAGCTCGGAGGGATTAGGATTTCTTTAAGTGGAGCATGTCCAACAGCTCTGGGTTTGACATAGCTTTGTATGTTAGGGAGAGAGTAGGTGATATGCGATGGAGTAAAGCTGTAGTTTTTTGAGACGGTCTGCGTAGGGCATCTGTTTGAGGCCAGTAATCCTCTTTGTGAGGTATTTCTGTGGTCTTTCCAGTTGTTGTAGATGTCTTGTGAGGTACATACCAAAAGGGGCATTGTACTCTATAATGGGTCTAATGGGTGATGAGTAGAGGGGAACAATTACCTCTTTTTTTCTGGATGAGAATCCTTTTGTGATGAGATGAGCCACGTAATTTCCTAACCACTGTGGCGATGTGATTATCAAAGAAGAGACTACTGTCCACCTGTGTCACAAGGTCTCATCACACTTTCAGTGTTAAGTAGACTACCAGCTATGTGGTAGTTCATGGGTACAGAGTTTTTACCAAAGGGGATGACAATACACTTTTTGGCATTGAGCTCCAGGCCATGGCTTTGACACCAGGTATCTGTCTCAGTGAGGCCCTTTTGTAGTTTGTCCACATCGTTAGGAGTTTCGATTATGGCTCCCAGTTTGCAGTCATCTGCAAACTTTGTTAGCCAAAGACCTTCTGTGTTAGCCTGCACTTCAGAGAAGTAGATAGCAAACAGGAGAGGACTCAGGACTGAACCCTATGGTACTCCACTTGTCACTAGTCTGAAGTCGGATTTGGAATCCGCTACTTTCACAGTGTGGGTTCTGTCCATGAGCCAGTTGGCAACCCATCTTGTGACATAGGGATTTATACCTAGTTTAGTGAGCTTATCTATAATTCCAGAGTGGGGGATGGTGTTGAAAGCCTTGGCGAGATCTAGATAAGCTGTGTGAACCATTTTACCCTCATCTATGGCTTTGGTGACTGCTTCAAAGAAGTCAATCAGGTTTAGGAGACATGATCTTCCTTTTACAAATCCAAACTGAGTAGGGTCCAGAGTTTGGAGATTACCAATGTCTTTATTTATGAGTTCCATGATGATACGTTCCATGGCCTTGCAGACTAGGCTTGTCAGGCCAATGGGGTGGTTGTTCCCGGGGTCCGTCATGGCTCCACCGTTGTGTTGGGATAACTGTCATGGTGCGCCATTCAGTGGGTACAAAGTCTGAGCTGAGGCTATGATTGAACATGGTACTTAGGTAGGGTGCCAGTTCATTCTGTAGTTTGTGTAGAACGCAGCCTGGGATATTGTCAGGTCCCATGGATGCTGCGTTCTTGGCTTTGGAGAGTGTGTTTTTTACCTGTGCAGCCGTGATTATACGAACTTTGCATTCTTCCGGTATAGAGATGGGCCCTCTAGTGGGTGAGAGGGGGGTAAAATTAGAACTGAACCTATCTGTTAGGATGATTCTCCTAACTTCCACTAGTCTGCTGTGTGTTTTTGAGCAAGTCACTTAACCATTGTGTTTTCCAGATCACTTGTAAAAAGAAATACTTGTATCCATGTCCACTAGGCTTACCTGGTTAAAAAAGTCAAATCAAATAAAGTAAAGGGAGGTTGGCATAATGGTTAAGGTGTTTACCTTACGTACACAATGTGCAGGGTTTGACTCCTACATGGGGTAACTGGCTAGGCTTAAAATCACCTGAAAGGGCAGTTAGCTTACTACAAAGTTATGAACCTTTTAGGGGCCATCATCGGACTTTGTAATGGGAAGATCCTTCCTCAGCCAAGCTTAAAACGAGTTCTACTATTTAAACAAATCTTTAGTCATAGAAAAGCTTTCAGCAAACTTTGTGCACTACAGCCTGAGTATGATGCTTATTATCTAGTGCCAAAATAGCCTTATGGGAGCTAGGAATGCAGCACCGAGCATCTGTCCAAGGTCTGCACCAATCATAAGGTATGAAGCTAAGGTAAAGGTGACCATTCCTATTGGCGTCTTGGTAGAAAGCCATGTTAAGTAGAAGACAGAAGAGATTTTGCCGGGAGAGAAATCTGACATAATTGCTGCTAGTATATAAACCTTTCCCATATTTTAGTTGGGTGAGGGAGAAGAGCAATATTCACAAATTCACATAAATTAACTGTGTACAAAGGATGATGTTTCTACTAAACAGTAAGTGGATATAGGTTCATAGATTGGTACTAGACTATCGGCCCTAGGGCCTATACAAGCCTAGCCATAACAATTCCCTGGATATTTCTTCCCACAATATTTACTTCCCTGGACCCCTGCTTAGCAGGGTGACTGACATGATCCTCGGGGTGTTTCCTATCTCCCATTCAATCGTCAAGGTTCCTTTTGAAGAATCCCTCCAGCATGTTTTGTTCATTGTGATGACAAGGTTTAGATCCCTGAAGCGTGTAGCTCTGAGGGATTGGGAATTCTTTAAGTGGAGTATGTCCAACAGCTCAGGGTTTGACATGGCCTTGTATGTTAAGCAGAGATCGCCTCTGAGTAGACAATATGCCACAGAGTATAGCTGGGGTTGTTTAAGATGGTCACAATAAGGCATCTGCTTTAGGCTGTGATTCTTTTAGTGAGGTATTTCTGTGGCCTTTGCAGCTGTTTCAGATGTCTTGTGAGGTACATACCATTGTACTCTATAATGGGTCTAATGAGAGATGAGTACAGTGAGACAATGACCTCCTTTTTTCTGGATGAAAAGCCCTTAGTGATGAGGTGTGCCACACAGAAGCATTTCCTGACTGTTGTGGCGATGTGGCTATCGAAGGTGAGACCACTGTCCACCTGTGTCCCTAAGTCTCTCATCACACTTTTGGTGTTTAGGGTACTGCCACCTATGTGGTAATTCATGGGTACATGTTTTTTCCCCAAAGGGGATAACTATACATTTCTTGGCATTAAGCTTGAGCCCATGGCTCTGGCACCAAGCATCTGTTTCTGTAAGGCCCTTTTGTAGAATATCCACATCATTTTGGGATTCAATAATGGCTCCCAGTTTGCAGTCATCTGTGAACTTTGTTAGCCAGAGTCCCTTAGTGTTGGCCTGTACTTCAGAGAAATAGATGCCAATCAAGAGCGGTCCCAGGACTGAACCCTGAGGTACTCCACTTGTCACTTGTCTGGACTGGATTTGGATTTTCAGTTAAAGGTCAGTTTATGAAAATGCAGAAGGGGGGCAACTGATCTGACAGACATGAATCTGAGAACTGATCAGCTGCTGGGGAGGAACTTACAATTTCACAAAATCATTTTCTAATGCAGGATATCTTGAGCAATTTCATCGTAATATAATAAGTCTTTAGAATCCGCGAGGAGGATGTGGATGTAGATGGACATATGTCTTTGAAAGGACCATTTTGGAAGTGTTTGACAAAGACTGTGGCCACATGTATGGAGTTAAGATAAGGAGTAGGGGAGGATTAAAAGACCAAACTGGGTATAGCAGTTGAGAAATTGCTGACCAAAACTGTTTAGGGTTGCATTGTGAATTTTGTAGTGCTGGTGAAGTGAAGAAGTTCTTTTTTATTTATGCTCAGAAGTTATTTCACGTTATTTCTAGGTTTTCCATACTGCAGGTGTTAGAATAGTGATGCAAGTATCTCAGTTTGGACTTTGACCAGCAAGCATATCCAAGGGTGTTATCCCTAAAACAACTGCCTAAAAGACAACAACATCTAATACACATTTGTGTCCTCAGAGTTTGTCTACCTAAATAAGAGCATTAATCATTTTAACAAAAACTAATATGTAAAGGCTGGAGTAAGTGTACATGACAATTAACATACTGCAGTCCAAGCTAACGTTTTCTAAGTAATGAATACTATTATCACCATCATCATCATCATTTTATTCTAGAACAGTGTGTCATTCAAAATGTGAGAACAAAAATCTGGAAGTAAGTAAACACTTCATATGCAGAGTGCAGTAGAATTAGGCTTTTCATACAGTGTATAAGCAAGTTCTTGTCCTTAGAAATGAGTACTTGAAGTAAGCTGTGTAAGTTGGTAAATTATTTTCATACAAGATATCAGCATCAAAGCTCCTTTTGGAGTTTTATTATGTCTGAAAATTCTATAACCTCGTTTTAAGATTTCAGCACCCTTCAAATGTAGTTAAAGGCAGGTTTCTGTTATGCAGTACTGCTGAAGCCTCATGAAGGTAATCCTGTAAATATTGCAACACTGCTGAGGTTGTATCTCGGGACAGGAAATCAAAATGTTACACATACTGCAATTCTGGTGATGCTACTTTTTGAGCACTGGAATTTACTGCTGATACTGTATTATGATTGACAGGTATATACAATACTACGGGTTCAGGCGCCTAGCCAGCGAGACATTTCCCTGTGGCACATTTGACTGGGGACACATGACTGAAGTGACAGTCAACTGCAGAGAAATATGGCTGTTTGCAAATTCCCTGTGGGCAGAGAGAAGCACATACTGCCATGCTCACAGCTTTAATAACCAAATGCATGGAGGCAGAAGTAATGAGTGTTGTGCTCAGTGTAGAGTACATACTTGTGTAACTACAACATGTAGAAGTGTGCTACAGCATGGAGGAAATCCTGCAGGATACTGTAGTCACACTTATGCTCCCGTATGCGTTTTAGGTAATGTTCCCTATAGAATGTAAAGGGGGCAATGGACCACACACACTGATAATAAAGGTACTTCCCATTGTGCACTGCATTTGTACTGCCACTGACATGCCCTCTGGCCAGCCTGCTGCTGATGCCTGCCATATTGCCTGCTGTCTCCTGTTTCCCTGGGGATCATGGACATTGTTTTCCCCCTGTGACTTTGGCTCTTGAAGTTGTGGGCATGGCAACACATTCTTCTCTTTGCCGACAGGGAATTTGCAAACAGCCATATTTCTCTGCAGCTAACTGTCACTTCAGCCATGTGTCCCCAATCAAATGCACCACAGGGAAATGTCTTGCTGCCTAGGTGCCTGAACCCACAATACTACACAATGCTGCACATGTAATACTGCTGATGTTGCTCCATGGAAACAGGAATGTACAAGACTGCAGAGTGCTGCACATGTAATACTGCTGATGCTGCACCATGGAAACAGGAATGTACAATGTTGCACAGAGCTCCACATGTAATACTGGTGATGCTGCATCATGGAAACAGGAATATACAATACTGCACAGAGTTGCACATGTAATACTGTTGATGCTGCACCAAGGAAACAGGAATGTACGATACCGCACAATACTGCACATGTAATACTGCTGATGCTGCACCACGGAAACAGGAATGTACAATACTGCACAGTGCTGCACATGTAATACTGATGTTGCATCATGGAAACAATAATGTACAATACTGCACAGTGCTGCACATGTAATACTGCTGATGCTGCACCATGGAAACAGGAATGTACAAGACTGCACAGTGCTGCACATGTAATACTGATGTTGCATCATGGAAACAATAATGTGCAATACTGCACAGTGCTGCACATGTAATACTGCTGATGCTGCACCATGGAAACAGGAATGTACAATACTGCACAGTGCTGCACATGTAATACTGATGTTGCATCATGGAAACAATAATGTGCAATACTGCAAAGTGCTGCACATGTAATACTGCTGATGCTGCACCAAGGAAACAGGAATTTATGATACCGCACAATGCTGCACATGTAATACTGATGTTGCATCATGGAAACAATAATGTACAATACTGTACAGTGCTGCACATGTAATACTGCTGATGCTGCACCATGGAAACAGGAATGTACAATACTGCAAAGTGCTGCACATGTAATACTGCTGATGCTGCACCATGGAAACAGGAATGTACAAGACTGCAGAGTGCTGCACATGTAATACTGCTGATGTTGCTCCATGGAAACAGGAATGTACAAGACTGCAAAGTGCTGCACATGTAATACTGCTGATGCTGCACCATGGAAACAGGAATGTACAATGTTGCACAGAGCTGCATATGTAATACTGGTGATGCTGCATCATGGAAACTGGAATATACAATACTGCACAGAGCTCCACATGTAATATTGTTGATGCTGTACCAAGCAAACAGGAATGTACGATACTGCACACTGCTGCACATGTAATATTGCTGACGCTGCACCATGGAAGCAGGAAAGTACGATACTGCACAGTGCTGCACATGTAATACTGCTGACGCTGCACCATGGAAACAAGAATGTACAATACTGCACAGTGCTGCACATGTAATACTGCTGATGCTGCACCATGGAAACAGGAATGTACAATACTGCAGAGTACTGCACATGTAATACTGCTGATGCTGCACCATGTAAACAGACTCCCAGAAAAGCGATTTTGATGAACTGCAATTTCGACATTTTAAGCCGTTCGAGATTCGTTCCTTTCGATAATATAATATAGACCCGGAATTGTCAAAGTTATATACAGACACATTGTAAACAATGCCCTGGGCATTAGGGTGCTTCTGGCAGTTAAATGAGTAGAAGACCGTCTTGTTGATACATGGCATTCTCTGTAACAGATAGCGCCTGCAAGACAATGTATATGTGATCTGTGACTGCCAGTGTTCTCAAGGAAATGGGCAGTGGCATATATTCTCAAATGGTGTTAATTTTCTCCTCTGCAGTTCTGGGTAACCAGATACGCACCTCCACATGATCCAGCATAATGTTTTGGAACCCATTCAAGATTTCTGAGACTGACATCTTATACATCTCTAACATGCCCCATCACTGAAATGTCCTGAAGCTAAGATGGCTAAACTACACACACACACACACACACACACACACACACACACACACACACACACACACACACACACACACACACACACATACATCTTAGTATTAATAGGAATGGTCATACCATGCATTCTCCCTCGATTCTACCTGTGGTGACACAGTTTGACAAGGTCCCTTACAGTCTCCCTATCCACATGGAAATGGTCCACAATCTACTGGTCAGTAATCTGGTGCTATGTCTGGTGCTGTGTTTACTTCTTCTTTTGGTTCAAATGGCTGCAGTACACAACGCTCTAGGTACCATCACTGACGGGAGCCAGTAGCACATGCTGCTGAGCTTACGCTGCTGTTAATACACCAATGTTCCCATTAGTCACACCATGATTCTCTGCTTAAAAAAGGGTGTGCTTCACAGTGCATACAATTTATAGGTGTTTGAATGGGTCTGCTGTTTTGGATGTTATCATTTACATGCACCATGTGGCTCATTATAAAAAAACGTTCTCCTTTCTGTGTTGTTACCCGCTCATTAGAATGCACTGCATCTCATGCTATTTTGTTCCATTTGCAAGACCCTGCACAATGCTGCTACCAACGCTAGTCTGTGCTGTGCAATGTGCTAATCAATTATGAATCCAGGCAAGTATTGTAATGTAGCAATCACTGCCTGCTGTTTTGCATAGAGATAAACTTCTATATTCTACAAGCATCAGTGCCATTTTACGTACATAAGGCTTTGCATTTGAAAGTTTAGAACATTTCTAATTTTCTGAATATTTTCCTTCCTGTTCATGTTGCTCCAACTGCTTCAGTGATCTCCTGCTTTAGTAAGATCATTATATGTTAAATATAATACTTCAATGAAAGATGTGTTCTGCTTTCTAATGCTTATGCAGAGAAAAGAATTAAAACTTTTACAAATCTGAAGCACAGTTGCTGAAAGAAAGCAAAATCTCAAAGTGTATGGAATAATGTGCTGCATATATGCAGTAATTCTCCCTTTCTGCAACAGAAATTATGACACAAAATTGTAATATCAGAAAACTGGAACAGAGTGGTATAGAATGAGTCCTTTCTAATGGTTAATTGCTTTTAATTAACTGAACAAAGAGTTCTGTGGAAAACATACTGATTAGCATTAAACAAATGATTATATTTATTTACTGGATGTTCAAACTGTTCAGGAAAAGAAAATGCACAACTGAAAGATTGCATAGGATGGCAGTCTTGTGATTTCTGCATATTTGACTTTGGTAGTAATTTTGTTAAGTTTCATTTATTTTAAGCTGCTTATACTCTTCCATGACAACTCCTTAGAGTAACACACTTGTTTTGCATGATGTGTATTACAGGTAGGCTTTTTTAATGCTTATTTTACTCAAATTTTATTACATGTATTTGTATATTATTTGACTACTTTGGGGGCAGCCATGGTGGTGCAGCAGTTAGCATTGCCGCCTCACAGCGAGAGGTTCAACGATTCGATCCTTGGCTGGGGTGCTTTCTGTGCAGTATCTGCATGTCCTCCATGTGGTCACGTGGGTTTCCTCCGGGTGCTCTGGTTTCCTCCCACATCCCAAAGACATGCAGTAGGTGGACTGGACACTCTAAATTGCCCATAGGCATGAGTGCATGCGTGTGTGCCTTTTGTGGAAGGTTGGGCGTTGGGTTGGCAACTAGACACGGTAAAACATCACTGTCAGTCATGAGCAGACAGGTGATCTGCTGTGGCGACCCCTAACCGGGAAAAGCTGGAAGAAGAAGAAGAAGAAATTATTTGACTACTTTGCATTAACCCCATTTAGACAGTCATGATACAAGCTTGTTTTATAGCTTTGCCTGCTTTTTTTTAATTACATCCAAACACACACACACACACACACACACACGTAAACACAAATGCACGTGCGCACACACACACAAACACACACACACACACACACACACCGACACACACACACACACCGACACACACACACACACACACACACACACACACACACACACACACACACACACACACACACACCGACACACACAAGCAGCCTATTGGTTGCTAAAAAGCTTCAAAATATTTTCAGCTTTTAGTTCTTTTACCTCAATATAAGAAAGATGAAACCAGTGCAAAGGTTGCTATAAAGAATTCTAACAATGGCATATGGAGTATGCCACATTTTACGTATTTATTAATTTATTTATCCTATACAAACCACAACTACTCATTAAGGCAGGGATGGGAGTTTTTTGTTGTTAATGTATGTCTTCTTCAGTCATAGGTCCTGTCCTCAACTGTCACTCTGTATCCTCATATCTACAAATTTTGTCAAGTTAAATGTAATTATTTTACCTCCTGATCAATGGTTTTACGGTTTCTAAAAAACATTTATTAGACTGTTCATTACTGTCTTTGAATATTTTCACTTTTATTTTGAGGAAACATGTCCTACTTCCAGAACTCAAATCAGCATGTCTTCTCATCACTTGTCAGTCTTCCACAAACACATACATCTCTCTTATAAACAACTGATAAGAAAATATATTTGTGGCTGATACCAGAATCCAACACCATTTTCTACTTGAAATGCTTACTGGCATCTGTAACATATTGCTCTACCCCTCCATTTGCCACAATGCTTTTCAAATTAAACAGACTTCAATTCTGACAACCACCATTCACTAGTGGATCAGTTACAGCATCTGTATGCATTCTTACATGTAACATTGATAATTTTCATCTTTCAGTCAACCCATAGTTTAACCATTGGTAAAAACAATGGCTATAAAATTAGACAGCATACTGGAATCAACTTCTAGCAGAAATCATGAATGAGAAGACCGTCCCAGTTTTCCAAAGTAAGCTAACAGAGCACATATTTGCTCAAACTGCATGGTGCAGTATCAGTGGTACAAAAAGCAGTATGCTCACCTTGGAAGTTAGAAGACCAGAAGGCTATGGGTTCTATTACCACTCCAGATGACTGTATAGCTGACACAGTAGTGCAGTTTAGGTGGGTGTCGCATTCCTGAGTGTGTCATGCTTCAGATGCAAAGTTCAAATGAGGTCCCCTCTGCTTGAGTTTGTGGTAAGACAGGTGGATGTAAAACATCCCATGGCACCTGTTGTACAGACCAGGGGAAGTTTCCTGGTACCCCACAAAATTTCTTTAGTAGCATAAATACCACCTTGAGTCTCTCTGAAAAGAGACGCACTAGCTTTGTGGGAGTAAACCAGTCAACAAAGGAAAAAATAAGTAAATAAATATGCTTCTGTGACATTTGGACATGTTAAAAAGCTGCTTTTTGTGCAATGCACTGCATAAGTACCTTTTAATGATATACCCATATAGTAAACATGTATACACCTCTAATCATCTAGTCATGTCTTTACACTAACATCCATCATTCGTTTTTCACTAATATTCTGATACATGTACACGTGTATATATATATATATATATATATATATATATATATATATATATATATATATATATATATATATATATGGATCTAGGATGTTTGCTCGAGTGAGCAAACGTCCAAATCCATAATAACCGAACACACTTTAATGAAACCGCTTTTATTGAAAAAGCGCTTTCGTTAAAGCATGTTACAAAAAAAAAATAAAATAAAACACTACATTTACACACCCACCCTACTTTACTATTCTCCCTACGAGACCGCACTACAGTGGGGAAAAGGAACATTTCCCTTACCCGCACCATAGTACAGCCTCGAGAACAGGCATACTTACCAAAAGTGCTTCTTCGGTGAAAAGCACTTTTGCGTAAGTATGCCCGGCTGTTTGGGTTTTGGTCGTTTGCTCACTCGAGCAAATGTCCTAGATATATATATATATATATATATATATATATATATATATATATATATATATATATATATATATATATATATATATATATATATATATATATATATAATAATGTCCTAGATCTATACATATAATAAAATTAAATACTTATAGGCACAGCAAGCATATTAAACCAAATCGTACTTTATTCAGGTAAGCGCTTTCACCACATCAACGTGGCTTCTTCAGACCTTAATAACACACACCAATAAAACATACACTTATAAAACACTTCAAGTTTAAGTCATCCAATCATATGCATTGCCCCCCCCATGCATCAATAACATCATTCTCCATGTTTATTAAGGGCATATTGTTCTATATTGAATATATAACAAGTACGCAGTCCCTACTGTAGTTGATGCAAACCTCACTTGTGTACATTTCACCTGGGCAAACCTCTAGCTTTTAATACAGGTTTAATGGAGACCACTTCGTTAAGTCCTGCTCCCTTATCAGCCCTGAGTCTCAAAATCCATCTTAACTCAGCCTCTTCAGTTTTATTTTCAATATTCCCCCTTCTGGCTGTTTCATATACAATGTCAATACTCTAAATTTAAAGTCATATTCAAGTCTAGAATTCAAAACATACTTAGTTATTGCATTATTTCTGTTGCCAGTCTTAACACTATATAAGTGTTCTCTCTCTCGTTCTTTAAGAGTATGATCTGTCTTCCCTATATAAAAGCAGCACATACATCTCGCCATATAAAGTATGCGTTTAGTATTACAATTGGCCTTAACCTTAAACTTATATAACTTCCCAGTGACCGGATGTAAAAAACTCATGGATTCTGCGTCTATATATTCACAATATCTACATTTACCACATGGATGTGTCCCTTCATGTGTTTTATCCATGTAATTTTTTCATAGATTTACAATTCTTGTAACAGTAACTTGGGAATGTACCCACTAGTTCAGCAATCTTCTCATCTGGTAAAAGAATAGGCCAATTCTTCTCAACGACCTGCTTAATACTATTAACGTTGCTAGTATAACATGTAGTGTGCTTAACTTACCCATATCCCTCTTTCCTAAACTTAGTCACACCTATTTCCTCTATATGTGTTTGCCTAAAGTATGGCTTCACCCTTCCTTCTCACATATCCTTCACTTCATTTAATATTTGTCTAGTCTCATTAATTTTATATCCCCTAGCTCCAAAAATATTTCCCATTTGTTCTATTCCTTCCTGAAATCCCTCATCCTTATGCTGTAATTTCGACATGCGCATACCTTGTCCTTTGACCACATTCTTAAATATCCTTCTAGGATGCATACTATCTCTGTGTAAAATATGGTTATTATAACATTCTTTCCTATATAGACTAGTGGTAAAGGTTAAGTCCTGTCCCCTAATAACCATGATATCCAAAAACTCAACCATATCCAATGAAAACTTAATAGTAAATTTAAGGAAGTCAGACGTAGTATGTAAAAACTCCACAAAATTATTTAACTGTTATTCGGTCCCCTCCCACATCAAAATCACGTCGTCTACAAAACAACGATAAAATTTAACAAATTTAGTGAAAACATCAGTGCAAAACACTTTATCATTTTCCCATTGTGCCACAACTGAGTTTGCATAACTATTAGTGCAACTAGTACTCATTGCATAACTATTAGCACAACTAGTACTCATTGCATAACTATTAGCACAACTAGTACTCATTGCATAACTATTAGTGCAACTAGTACTCATTGCCACCCCATGCTGTTGTAGATAGTATTGACCTTCAAAGACAAAAACTTCATTCTTCAATTCTATTTCCATAAAACTACATATTCATCTAATATGTTTATCTTCATAGCTACTGCTCTGTCTCAAATACCTTCTCATCAACTCAATACCTTGTTCATTCAGTATCACCGTGAACAATGACGTTATGTCCATAGTTACTCACAGGGCAGATTCACTTAAAACATTTGTACTGGTACATTTATACAAATCCTGCAGAAAATGTTTAGTGCATTTTTATATAATGTCAGATTTGTCTAAGACAGGTCTCATTTGTTTCTCTATAAAAATTGAAAACGGTTCGGTTGCCCACCCTCTACATGCCACAATAGGCCTAAAGGGTGAGTCAACCAAACTTTTATGCACCTTTGGTGATGCTTGCAGCATGGGTATGGTTGTGTCATCCACTGTAAGAAACTGCATAAACTCTGTTGTAATGGAATAACTCATTAAATGCTCGTTTAACCTTATCTGAATATTCCTAATAATAGAACCAATATATACCAAAGTTATTTTACAGTATACATCCCATTCTTCATGCATATCTTTAACTGAATTATAATAATATTCTCTATCCATCACTATCATACCACCTTTGTCAGCAGGTCGAATGACAATAGCATTGTCCCCCTTTATCAAGTTAAGGGCTTGCTGTTCAGCATTTCTTAGATTGTAAAAACATTTACCATATCCCCCTTCATCAAATAAATTATGTAACTCACCTTCACATATCCTAGCATATGCTTCTAGAATGGGATGATTCACAGGTACATAATTATTCAACCTTTTAAAACCATAAGTATGCATATTCTCATTTTATGGATGCATCAACTTAAGCATAACATTTCTAATAAAAACTTTCAAGTCTATTAGGGTTTGCAAAATATCTGCATTCCTTGCAGGAATAAAGATAAACCTTTATTAAGTACTTTTATTTCAAAATAAATTCTTAAAACTGAAGAGGCCGAGTTAAAATGGATTTTTAGAATCAGGGCTGATAAGGGAGCAGGACTTAACGAAGTGGACTCCATTAAACCTGTATTAAAAGCTAGGGGTTTGCCTAGGTGAAATGTACACAAGCGAGTTTGCATCAACTACAGTAGGAACTGCGTACTTGTTATATATTCAATATAGAACAAGATGTCCTTAAGAAACATGGAGAATTATGTTATTGATGCATGGGTGGGGAGGGGGGGGCAATGCATATGATTGGATGCTTTAAACGTGAAGTGTTTTACAAGTTTATGTTTTATTGGTGTGTGTTATTAAGGTCTGAAGAAGCTACGTTGATAAGGTGAAAGTGCTTACCTGAATAAAGTACGATTTGGTTTTGTATGCTCGCTGTGCTTCGATTTGCTATAAGTATTTAATTTTACTGTGTCTTTGTATATATTACTGCGGCAAAACGTTTACCCGTGGGCTACTTTTGTTTGGTTAATGTAGATATATATATATATATATATATATATATATATATATATATATATATATATAAAATACACACACTCACACAAATAGATATCTAATTTTACACACACGCGCGTGCGCACACACACACACACACACACACCACAAATATGGTATACAGGTAGTCAAAACTTATCTAAAGTATTGTTTTTCTTTTACTTTATAATAGTTTGCCTATTTATGACTTCTATTCAAGCTAATATAACAGCTAGACACGCATTGTATGAAGGCTTTAAGTTAATATTAGTTATGATGTACTGGTCTTCATTGTCGATACAAATTTTTTCCTATGCATACTTTCTTCCACTCCTTGTTCTGGGAGGTACACACTTGTACAAAATTCAATGAATTTCAACTCTTTAGATATCACTGTTGTAAACCCCTGTTGTTACTACATGTATGCAATTCTTATTTCTGTCGGTCTCATCTCTTGACAGATGCTTTGTTTCTAATCAAGTGCGTAAAACTCATCCCCACTTCAACTACTGTATGGTTAACGCACTACAATAATTTGAAATCTAATGCTCTGTAAATTACTCAGAATTTTAAATATTATTTTATTAACATTTTACAGTAACAGATGTCCATATTTTAAAACTGACAATCTATGCATACTGATGACATTGTACTGCATTGCATTAAACAAATATTCATATTACACCCATGTAACTGTCATTAATCAAAACTGTAAGTGATGTAAGTTTGTGGTAGGTAAAGTATGTCTGAATAGTTGAACTGCTGTACATGAATGAAGCTGACTGTATAGCAATGCAAATGATGTCTGTATAATGCAGCTTTTCTTCCTGGGCATCCACTGAAAAAGGGCACTAATCAGTCAGACATACCCGGTAAGCAAATGAAGATAAATAAATAAATTAATTACTGTTAGTATTGTTTGAGCCCATGTTGTGGCTGAAAAGGGTCTTCATATCTGCCCACTAAACCAGTTAAAATGCAAATATGTTATTTGAAACAAAGAACTATTTTAAGAGTCCATGACATCTGGATCTATTTTACTTAGTTTTATCTTTATTTAGTGACTGTTCTCTAAATGTTCTGATCTATTACTCTTTTCTGATGTCTGTTGATGCCTGGCTATGTGGCACAGATAGAAGGACCTCTAACTGCAATCAAAGCATCCAGGCTTCAGTTACAGGCCCTGGTACTGTAGCAGCCAAGGACAGAGAGGTGTGAATGGGCATGGCCTGTTTGTCCTTCTGTAGGGGGGCACATGTCATGTGGTGAAGGAGCCCCTATAGGGGGTTACAGACTACCTCCTGTGCTTCAGGTTGGTGAGTGGAGTTAAATGCTAGCGAGCACCCACTGCTGAAGAGAGGGACCACTCAGCACCATTAACTCTTTACATATCGCACCTTTCGCAGCATACTTAGACATGGAAGGTAGAGCGAATAAAAGGCACAAACCATCGCTGACAGATGCTTCAGTGGTGGGCCCTTGGGCCCTCTCTGTCATCCTTTACTCACTGATGGGCAAACATGAGTCAGTGAGGTGCTGATCCTCTGCAGGAAGTGGGGCAAAGTGTGAAAAAAAGCACGATAAATACATATCAGAAAAAGCCAATTACCTTCCAAAGTGTCAGAGTAACTGGCATTATTCAAAGAAGACACAGCAAGTAGCAGCCTGAGATGAAGTGGTACATGAGACATTCTAAATGAGAGGTATGGTTTACCCTTTTCATACCTAAACTTTCACGCACTGGCAAAATCATCTACTGCCCTCACATTGCCTTCTTTAGGAATTGTATTGTCCTTACATTGCAACATAACAAAAATCAGATACAAATACAGATACAAATTACACTTACAAAAAAAGAAAAAAAAAAACAATTACTGTAGCATTTCCTCTTACAGATCTCAAACAATGCCTGAGAGGACAATGACAACTACCAAACCACACTTCAAATAACAGATATCAAATGTAATACATTATGTTAGGAGATTTTAACTAACCAATCATTGGCTGGGATATTTATACCATAGAAACTAAAACTCCTCAGGATTTCTTGAACATCATTAATGCAAATATGCAGCAGGCTGTTAACTCCCAACTTGGAGTCCTTACTAACTCAGCCGCAACCTGAACTTCACCTTGTATCACTATATCCCATGTAGAATTTGACTCCATTATGTCTTTTAGCAACTTGCCCCCCCAACAAACAAACAAGTTGTCTTCAGGGGTGACTGAAAGGCTGTCATGTGACAGCACTTACACAACCTAGGCAAATTCTCTAAGAATCCCTCTATATGGATCCATCTGAAAATGCTTTAGTAGTTGCAGTAGGTTCATAGGTACACAGATTACTACTAGGCCAACTGCCCTTATGAACCATTTTAAACCTAGGCAATTACTGCCTATGAGAATCAAACCCTGCACCTTCTGTCTGTTAAGTAAACACCTTAACCATTATGCCAACCCCCCACCACATTGAAAAGTCATTGCGTCTGCATTCTAAGTACAGAGTAAGGTTAAAAATAAACATATTTGGTGGAAAATAAGTATTAATAAATTGTTTTAAAAAGGAGAAAAATCTTGAATAACTATAAAAAAAATACAATCTGCCCACCCCATTTCAGAAATATGACAAAACAGACAATCAAAGAATTTAAGAACAACATTAGGAAATATAAAGATGAATATCAATTTAAAGCAACCATAGTCACCAGAGTGAGTTCTAAATTCTTCCTCAGTTATATTTGGAAAGGATGAAACAATGCCCAACAAGGCATTGAATTAGCCCATAATAACTCCACTTATTCTGATTCAATGGGTATCTTGGTCACAAATTTAGTCTAAATTTTACCATAACCACCAATATCAGTCCTTTCCACTATTCCTGCTATGTTTCCTAACCCCCACCCCAAAATCACAACAGAAAGCTCTGGCAATAAGTGTAGATGATTAAAACTATAAGGTGTTAACCAGTTACTTTACCTATTCCACAGTTTAATTGCCATAGCCTTCATTTGTCTACTGTGAACCTCTGAGGAAGTCACTAAACCAGTGTCCTGGGGCAATGGGAAATTGGGACAGGCTTCTCAGTTGGTCTCCTGGGCCACATTCATAGTAATTACCAAGCAACATATGAATCTAGAGTCCATACCCAAAATTAAAAATGATACCCCCACTGGGTCTGGCAACATACCACAGTGTATTTTCATCAGGGTTAATTATAAACCATCTGAACCTTGTTTGAATTTTTCAACCTTGGGTTACTCACTAGATTTGTTCCAGAAGCTTTAAAAGCTGCTACACTGATGCTTCTACATAAAGATGCTTCTATTTTTAGAACCACCAGCGTTATATGAAAAGCAATGAAATAGATCACATCCAAACTGAAATGCAGACATCAGTAGCATTATTGACCTTAACCCAAACCAGTATGGATTTGGGAAGGGTAAAGCCTCCCTCCTAAACCTACTAAGCCTCTTTTGAAAGGGTCACTGAGGCAGTGGACAATAGTATCCCAGTGCATCCTGGCTGAGCTGGCCAAGGTTTTTTACCTCATCCACTATGCTGGTATAACAGACAAATTAGCAACTTCCTATGTTCCTAAAAGGAAACACAGGAAGAAGCCCTGGTAGATGTACACCATTTCCTTATATATTCTTCTTGAAATTTCTGACTCAGAATACATGAACCTGGTGAGATTTGGCTCACTTTTACTAACCAAGTCATATTTATCTCACACACATACAATAACAATGACAAACTTGTCATGCACCGGCTCACTGAATTTTAACCACTGACAGGACAAGCTTATTTAGTAGGCAGGAAGCTGAGATACCTCACCTTGACTTACTTCGCATAATCAACTTCTAGCCAAAAACTCAACAAGTTAAGATCCTTTGTAGAGAAGAAAATATCATCTGCATGTCCATGTGGGGATCTGCATGCTCATACCCCTGACACTTAGATATTCTAACTGCAAGATTAAATGATCATGGGGAAAGGGGAACTGTTTAATCCTAACATGGAGAATGCTAATCCCTATATAGCGATGTAGTCTTCCTTATACCGGACAGTGCCTGCTGGAGCCTAAATTGACAAGTCTGCAGACTCATTTTATGGAGCACAGTATGACAAAATTTCAGAAGGATGTTGATGCATATCTCATGAAGAAATGGGCTACACCATCACATTTCAGTTTCCATGCTCCGGAAATTCAATGACAAAGACCAGAAAGAAAAAAGCTAGAAATGTTGCGAAACAAGCGTGTATATACTTGTTATAAAAAGTTCCCGCAGAAAGCATAATTTATATTTCAACTGGTGATATAAATTCAAGAATAAATGGTTCTTAACCTGGCATTGCAGAAAACTTGTCTACAGCATTAACAATATCTGTGGACTTTAAATATTACCATTTTATCAAAACAATGAACCAATTATACTTTTTCGGATAAAATATAATTATGGATTAAAGGCACTTCAATGCTTGCAATCAAAACTTACTTTCCACACTTCATAAAACACGCTTATATATATGTATCTGCAGAGGTTACTGCCCCTAAGGGCAAACAGCTGCAAAAATAATTCATTTTTAAAGCAGCTATTTCGTGTTGAAAAATACTGTTGATAAAGTACGCACCATCCTTCCTTCAGAGCCTATACATACACTACCTTGTTTTTAATTTAGATCCACCCTAGATAAACAGGAAGACTAGAGATAAGCACTATAAATTAGTCACAGAAGTTTCTGAATGTCTTATTTGAGTTTAAATGGAATAGTTTTGCAAATATGCTAGTCATGAGGTTAAAAATAAGAATTTTGATTTGAAACACCCACAGACATTCATTCAAGGAGTTTTCCAGGTATACATTTGAACTGCATATAAAACAAAACAGCATGAACACCGCTGATAATTCGGGTAGGGAAACGGCAAAGTCTTTTGTGCCACATTCCAGGTTTCTTACCATATTTTCATCACCTGCTGTGGTGTGTCCTATAACTACAAAGGCATTAGTCTAGGGCTTTGTTAATTCACTTTAAAAAACTTAACATGAAACAATGTTACTCAAAATCCAGAAAAAAAATTAGGTAAGCAAAGGAAAAGCTTCTCATAATCTTTATTTCTGAACTATCAGATTAATTGCTTAAGCAAATTCAACACAGGAAACAAAAATAACAAACCAAATGAGAAAAAGGGGAAGATGGGATGATATTTTATAAAATAAGGCATGGAACTACATGGCAATTTTGCTATTAGGTGTAAGCAAAATCCATTGGGATGTCCATGAATCATTTGGGACACTTGCATGGAATTTTAGTTAGTGTTGTATAGCTCAAGCATAGATTTATGGTAAGAGGTCATGCGTCCCTTAGCTGAGAGGCAAAACATTGTAATTGAAGCAATTAAACAAGACAATACAATACATCACAAAACAGAAAGTCACAAAATGTTACAATACAGTTTTTTTTTGAGGGAGGTTATGCCCCCTGTAACCTCTAATATGGGGTTCTTCACTTTTACATCCCTGTTTTCTATATACACTACTTCTGAGGTCACACATACTTACAGAAGAACGTACTTCCGACATGACAACCTTGGAAAATAGTGCATTTTTTAAATATATGAAACTGACCTTTTTTCCAATATGCATGTTATTTGATTTTGCATTACAGTTTTTTTAACATAGTAATGTGTTATGTACAGAGATGTTCTAAGGTCTCCAATGTTTTGTTTGCAAAGCAACAGTTGAAAAATATTAATGTCCCCTCAAATCCAGGATAAAAGTGAACAAGAAATATGTGACATTTACCATAAAATGGTCAAAGCATTTCAAAGAGCATAAACCAGCACTGGCAAAAAACACACATAAATACACAAAAACATACTCGAAGGCTCTAAATAAAAATCTGCAAAAGCAACAGAGACCTCCAAAGCAGACATCCAAGCAACCTTCACCCCCCAACACAAACCATGAAACACATACTACACAAAACCAGTGTGCAACACAATCACAGCCCTTAAGACAAAATAACATACCCAACACACTAGTAACAGGTGACTCATAGTCAGGCACACTGATGTCCCACTCACTAGGCTGAACAAAGAGAAGGTTACTGTTAGTTGCCTGTCGGGTGCCAGGATCCGCCACATAACACAAGCACTCAGGTCACTCCAGAACAAGTACAAATATGACTCTGTCATTGTCCATGTTGGTGTGAATGACCTGAGCCGTACCTCCCTGGATTGCATGAAAAGTGACATGGAGGAGCTCTCTGATCACGTAGCCCAGGCCAGTATGACCCTGACCCTGAGTAGCATCCTGCCCTCACCAAGAATGATACCATTGTATAGAGAAAACATTATCAATTTCAACAATTGGCTAAGCTTCTGGTGTCATTCAAAGAGGATCCAGTGTCTGTCAGCCTGGGATGACATGCTCGACAAGCCACGCTGCTTCACTAGAGATGGCTTGCACCTGTCACCCTTAGGCTTTCGAATACTGGCCAAGGCTCTTGACATCCCCATAGAGCCTTTTTTAGGCAAGGTTCAAAAGACAAACCCACCACCGTAAATAGCACAAGTAACAAAAAACTGAGGGTAATGCTACTCAATGCCAGAAGTCTAAACCTCAAAATGCATGCACTTGAGGCACTCCTCAGTATGGAGAAAATAGATATATGTGCAGTAACAGAAACCTGGTTTAAGGCTCCAGGGAGCACCCCAGCACTACCAGGCTACAACGCATACCATACATTTCGGCCACAAAACCTGGACCGAAATAAAAAAGGCGGGGGATTATCCATATTCATCAAGGATACCGAAAGAAACATTACCATGGACTCCAAAGATAACCACAAGGCATTCTTCATCTATGTCAAGAACCTAAGTGGCAATTCTCAGATCTGCTCGGAGTTAGTGCAGAATGGCACAAAATACACTGAACCGACCGATATAGCCAACATCCTGGCAGACAGGTTCAGTGCAAACTTCACCCCCTCTCACCCCAAAAAGGGCCCGTAACTATACCAGAAGAATGTAGTGCCCCTGAAATCATAGACAATCAGGTTAAAACAGCCCTCTCCAAAACCAAAAACACAGCATCAATGGGACCAGACGGTGTCCCAGGCTGTGTCCTACACGAGCTCAAAGATGAACTAACCCCTCACCTAAACACACTGTTTAAACTCAGCCTCTCCACAGGCTACGTGCCCAGAGAGTGGTACACAGCAACGGTTATTCCACTTCACAAAGGTGGAGCCACAACGGACCCCGGGAACTATCGCCCTATAAGCCTGACTAGCTTGGTCTGCAAAGCTATGGAGCGCATCATCATGGATCTCATTAACAGAGACATTGGAAACCTCCAAACACTGGACCCTACCCAGTTCTGCTTTGTTAAGGGCAGATCATGCCTCCTAAACCTGCTGGACTTCTTTGAGACAGTTACCAAGGCTATAGATGAGGGAAAGGTGGTCCACTCAGCTTACCTAGACCTTGCAAAGGCCTTCAACACCATTCCCCACTCAGGTATTATAGACAAGCTCACCAGCCTGAACATAAACCCCTACGTCACGAGATGGGTAGCCAACTGGCTCACGGACAGAACCCACATGGTAACAGTTGCGGGAGCTAGGTCTGACTCTAAACTGGTTACAAGTGGCATTCCCCAGGGCTCAGTCCTAGGACCCCTCCTGTTTGGCATATACTTCTCAGAGGTACATGCAAGCAGAGGAGGACTATGGCTGACCAAGTTCGCAGACAACTGCAAACTAGGGGCTATAATTGACTCTCCAGCTGACACAGACATCCTCCAAAAGTGTCTCACTGAAACAGATACCTGGTGTCATAACCATGGCCTCAAGCTAAATGCCAAAAAGTGCACAGTCATCCCCTTTGGAAAAAACAAAGTACCCACAAACTACCACATAGGTGGTAGCCCCCTAAATACGGAAGACGTAATAAGGGATCTGGGGACCCAAGTAGATAGTAACCTCTCCTTTGATAATCACATTGCCAAAGTGGTTAGAAAATCCTTCTATGTGGCCCACCTAATCACAAAAGGGTTTGATCCAGATCGAAAGAGGTCATTGGGCCCCTGTATGCATCACTCATCAGACCCATCATAGAGTACAATGCCCCATTTGGGATGTACCTTACAAGACACCTGCAACAACTGGAAAGACCACAGAAGTACCTCACCAAGAGGATCTCTGGCCTCAAGCAGATGCCCTATGCAGCTTGACTGAAGAAACTCCAGCTGAACTCGGTTGCATATCGCCTACTCAGAGGTGATCTCTGCCTGACATACAAGGAAGGCCATGTCCAACCCAGAATTGATGGACATGCTCCACCTAAGAAAAACCATATCCCCTCGAGCCACACATTCCAGGGATCTAAACCTCACCACAACAATAAATAGGATGTGCTGGAGGGATAGATTCCTGTCCCAGAGACTTCCCATGCTCTGGAACAAGATTCCAATCTACATTAGGCAGAGCTCCTCACTAACCCTCTTCAAGAGAAACCTTGACAAGTGGATGGGAAACAGAAAGTTTACCCCAGGGATCACTTCAATGACTCTGCTGGACAGAGATTCCGGGAACTAATCTAAGGGGGTGATGAAAGCCAACACATTTCGGCCAGGCTTATAAATGCCTTCGGGCAGATAGCCTAGGATCTACCTATGAACCTATAACCATAACTTAGTTTGTGAAGAGACGCTATAAAACAGACAGATGAATATGTGTTGGCAGTACTCAGAGTGGTCACCCTTGGCAGTACTCAGAGTGGTCACCCTGGATAACAGAATCACAAAGTAATATACTCTGTAGATGCATCTCATTGCATATGCTATTTCTTATAAGATAATCATTTCTTATGTGAGGACAGAAATAAGAAAATAACTCCAACTAGATTGCTGCAGTCTGGCCTCCAGTCAACATCTATATGAAGAAATCAACTGCATTTGCATTTGAGGGGATAGAGAGGAGAAAGGCACTAGCTGTGGCTAAAGACAAGTAATAAGGAAGACCAGGAATGACTCAATGATTCAGCAAGATGGTGTTGGTATAATGGTTAAGGTGTTTACCTCACATACAGAAGATGCAAGGTTTGATTTTTACCTTTGAGAGGAACTGGCTAGACTAAAAACGTCACACAAGGGCCATAGGCCTTGTACTTAGCTATGAAACTTATCAATTTATCAAACTTAATTACAGTTAGTGCTGAGGACTAAAGCTCTGACATGTTAACGAGCTGCTTCCTGTCCCAAGGGTAAAGGATTTGAACCTGTCCATCATCATTTGCCTAATGTATGGCCTTGAACAAGTCACTTTACCAGACAGTGCTTTGGGGCAACTGGGAATTTAGGCTAGGCTCCCTAATAGTCTTCTGGACTGCATGCATAGAAACTACGTTTGAGCTATGAAGGAAGAAAGGGAAAATGTAAATAAATCAGCAACCGTTCTACTGCAAGCCTCAATCACCAAGACTATCTGGATCAGATGCAGGGTATGCATTACCTATAAATAAGTGAATGATGCATTTTTTCTGCCATTGTCTCATGGTAAGAGATATCACAAAATGTTATAGTACAAACATAATAACCACAAAATGGGTAATGCCTTTTCATCAGCTAATAGATTCTGTCACCCTTCTTGAACTTTGCTCACTTAAAAATCTGTTAAAGAACAAATAAGAATGCTTTGTTGGGTGAACATTTCTAAAAAGGCTTTCCCTGCTATTTATGCGCATTTCAAGCTTCCAGCATAAGCTGACTGCTAGGGCTCATCCCAAGTTCACACACACACACACACACACACACACACACACACACACACACACACACACACACTCTGACACAGACACAGATATATGTATGTGTGTATGTGTACACACATATATATATATATATATATATATATATATATATATATATATATACACACACACACACACATACATATACATATACATACACACACACAATATATATCCCTCAAGGGATAGATTCCTGTCCCAGAGACTTCCCATACGCTGGAACAGGCTACCCATCTATGTCAAGCAAAGTTCATCATTAGCACTCTTCAAGAAAATCTTGATGAGTGGAAATAGGAAATGCAACCTGGGGATCACTTCTGTGTCTCTGCTCGACAGTGGCACAGGAAAATAACTTTCTTGGGTGGCGCAAGCCAGGTAACCTTGTTGGCTAGTGTTAAGTAGGTCCTCGGGCCAAAAGCCTGGTACCTACCCATGATATATGATATATATATATATATATATCCATCTATATGGGTCTAATTCACATGAATGAAATTTCATTTGACTGACTTTCATTTCACCGAGACCAAAATACCTAATTTTCAAAATACTGAAAACTCACTTGACTGAAACTCATAATACTGAAACCTTACAATGCTAAATTTCAAAATACTAACTTGTAAACCATAGACATGCACTCTTAAAGCACCAATGACCAACTCTTTCCAAAACGGAAAAACTACTTATGTACCCTCTTAACAGAAACCGGGCAATATAAAACCAAAGTAGGTGGGGGGCTATGCCCCCCACACCACCCAATTTGGGGAGCTATGCCCCCCACCCCCCAACTATATATATATACTAATTCCTGGGTCACACTACAATGGGGAAAAGGGCATATACCTTTTACTTACCCAACAGTAGTCTACACACTGCACTACTGCTGGAAAAGCACAAAACATCCACCATATTACTTGAGATACTTCCCATAAAAATGTAAACAGACATACTTTCTACATGACTATCAGTATTCTGACAATCAGCACTATAAATTACAGTAATTCTTTTTATGACAAGCAAGTCACAGGAGAAGGGAAACCCACATCATGTCTATGGCTTATAATTCAGTATAATGAGATTCAGTCAAATGAGTTTTCAGTATTTTGAAAATTCATATTATGGTCTCGGTCAAATGAAATTTCAGTCATAGGAAGCAGACCCATATATATATATATATATATATATATATATAAACTATACTATACTACTTGGTGTAAAGTTAGACAATAATCTCAAATTTGACACCCACATAATCACTAACAATAAAAAGAAGTTCACAAAAACTCTGTGCCTTATATAGGAGCCGCCAATACCTCACCAAACCAGCAAAAATTTCTATCGCCAATTCCCAACTCATTTCCATCCAACTCTACGCATCACCCATACTTACAAATCTTAGACAGTCAGACCTACACAAACTCAAAGCCTGCTACAATAACATCTCAAAATTTGCCATTGGTGCCTCTTACCGCAGCCACCACTGTGTCTCCCTTAGAAACCTTGACTGGCTTGAACTCCCACAACTCCTACACCAAATTCAACTCACCTTTGCTCAAAAACTGGTAAACCACCATCGCTGAATCCCATCGCTCCATACACTTCTCCAATCCTACCACTCTTCCAGACCACTGCGCTCCTGCAACAAAAATCTCCTCCAGGTCACCAAAGCCAAAAACTCAGCAGGTGAAGCACTATTTTCCTACGCTATATCCAAGCTCTGGAACAACCTTCCCACTACCTTTTACTACCCTTCCTTCCTGCAGTCTTTTCAAGACTGCACTTAAATCTCATGTAAATTCTCACTGGCTTTGTCTTTGTCTAAACCCCATCTAATAAATCCCACCTTCAACCTTTCTGTCCTTTTCCCAGATTTAGATAGAGTATCCCTTCTATCACTATAAAACTGAACTGAAGATAAAATTCCATGATAGGAATTAAGATAAAAAGATAATGCTGGCAACTAACATGTTGCAATGTTATCAGTTTATTAAGATGAAAATCAGTTATTAGGTTGAATATCATTTCAAGTATAACATTATTTGTTTAACAACTTTTGTGGTCCACAAGACTAATTTTTACTCCAAGTAATCTGAATGTTTGTAACACCTTGAATTGTTCTGTTTAATGTACTTATGTTTGTTAATCAAAGAATATATTTGTAATTTTTGGAGTTTTTTTTCTACCTGGGCCTCTGCTGAAAACGGGCTACTAGCCCAGTCAGACTTTCCTGGTAAACAAACGTAAATATATATATATATATATATATATATATATATATATATATATATATATATATATACACACACACACACACACACACACACACACACACACACACACACACACACACACACACAGGTGCTGAGCACTGGAGCAAATGGGCAGGAATCAACAAATGTGCAACATCGACAATCCCCGAGTAGAGGAATATTTCTTTTCCCTGGGGATTGTGTGATTTTGTGGTTAGTATATATAAGCAGCAGGGGGATTGGGGGTGCAGGGAGCTTGGCCTCCTGCAAAAATACCTACTGTTGGTTTAGTCCACTCCAGAGTAATCCCTAGAGCATGTGTAGACCATGTTGATATTGCTGCGTTTAACATTCAGACATTGATGTGCAGGGTGAAAGGATACTGTACATTCCATACAGTATTCTACACCCATAGATAAATATAGTATTAACAAGTTTGATTGCTTGGGCATGTGACAGAGTGCTAGAATACATAGGTAAATGATCAAAGTTGCTATCAAACATGAAGATCATGGATGTGTGTTTAAACTAATGTATGTATTTTTGTCTACGACATCCCACTGGAAGTGGACCCTATACACCATATTCACTGAAGGAGTAGAGCAGTTAAACTCATAGTAGTCCATTGTATACACTTTCTCAGTGAATGGACAAACATGACCAGGTATACCGCAGTACAGCCACTGACATAGTGGTATATTGCTCTGGAATACCTGCAAACATTGCAAAGTTGTGTAGTGGTCTGGCAATCTTATCAGCTTTCTATATAACAAGAGCTGCAGGGTCTAGGTGAACTCAAACTATTTAAGTACAGCTCTTCGAACAAGAGAATGGAAGGAAACTACCAGGGCTGCCCATTACACCAGGGGCTGACATGCTGAATGTAGTAGACAGACCTACTCAGACATCAACTATAATGAAGGAGCAGGAAAAAACATGTGGTGATCAGAGAAAAATGGGCCTGCAGGAGCAATAAAAACAAGAAATCTGGACTCTTCTGAAGTGTCCTAAACCATCTTTATTGATAAAAAGGGAGGAAGTGTGGACAACACATAGGGGATCCATGCAATACAAGAGGCTTAGGTGTCAATATATCAGAAGAAGCACAGAGCACAAACTCAGCTTTGACCTTGTGTTTATACATCTTTTGCACCCTTTTCATTTTAGAAATTACCTGAGACCGTACATAAATTTTAAATGAATGAACACAAATACTTAAGGTAATAAATAGGTGGTGAGACAATGATCTCAGATCTTGCTGAACCCATGGGGATGTATGTGATGTTTTGTGCACAATTATGTTAACGTTTAGTGGAGCTTATTTATCTAGGCCAAGCCTAGTTTCAGAACTTGGAACAAAATGTACATACATACATACAGACATAAACATCATTATATACATGCAAATAAAACACGGACAAAGATATATGTGTATGCATGCACACACAAACATAGGTAAGAGTCGGGGTGGGGGAGTTGCAAGTAAGTGCATCCAAGGGTCTGCGCCAGTTTAGACAGCACTTAATGAGTTAGCATAATTTTAAACTGCCCCACAAAAAAGTTTAGGGGACAATGAATAATTTTGATTAAAAGGAATCTGGCTCATGCAGGCCTATGAAACAATTCCAGTGACTGAAACTGGACAAGTGTCCTCCTCCTTGTTTGTCCTTTTCCTTACATCTGGTGTCCATAACTGCAGTGTCCAGCGGTCAATACTCTCTGGTAAGCATGTGTGATCTGTTCTTTTATAATCTGTAATTTTTCACTGCCACAATGCATACCTACCCTATAAGTGATGATCAGCCCTGGACAATATGGCTTTCTGTTAAGCAGTTCCATAGGTTAGGTTAGTACTAGGCTAATTGCCCTTGCGAGCCATTGTAAGCCTAGCCAATTATCCCTTGTGAGACTCAAACCCTGCACCTTGTGTTTATAAGGCAAACACCTTAACCATTAGGCCACCCTCCCTTCAGTTCCCTTGAAGTTCAAAGCTTCAGTTACATCGCAGCTTATTTTTTCCCATGACGTATGTACTCAGATCTACTACAGATCCCACTCAGCCAGTGAAAACGCCCGACTACCCTTCTCTCTACATTTTATCAGCATAAAGGTCAAGTAAGTGAGGTAGCTGCAAAGGACACTTCAGAAAGGCCTTATCAAAGTAGAATGGAATGACTGCTTGTTTTCCAAGATCACCACCAAATATGGTACATTACTGTCTATATTGCCAACTACCCTGAATGCAGCATTGTGCAAGTTCTTCCATAGATCCATCCATCCACCCACATCCCCATTTCCCCATTTTTGCACATGGGGTCAGGCTGTCACTTTGACAGTGCAATCATCTAGAAACACGGTTTACACCACTGGGTGGCTAGTCCTGCTACGGTTTTTATTCCACACTACACACTCGCACCTATGGCCAATTTACTCTGTCCAATCCTACCACATGTCTTTGGAATGTGGGAAGAAACCACCGCATCCAGAGCAAACCCATGTGAACACAGGGAGGACATGCAGACTCCCCACAGAATGCACCCCAGCTGAGAATTGAACCAAGGAAACACTTGCTGTGAGGCAAAAATTCTTTCTGCTGTGCCACCCCAAGTTCTTGCTATAGATGATCCTTACAAAAGAAAAAAATCACATGTGCAGGCAGCTGTGTGGAAAGACATTATTCTACTTAAATAACTTGGATTATGGCTTTATTCTTCTAACACACATTCTTATCAGGGAGAACAGACTACAAACACTATGTAATACGGTCAGTCACTTTGCCCACTGATCCCACACATAAGGATAACACCATAAGCTCGTTAATAAAGAAGAATGGTGGTCATCACTGCCTGGTCTATCTTCCTTCTGGTCTTCTCCATTTATGAACTTAAAGTCAGACCACTGCCTCTCCCTGCCTTCATCCCTTTCTCTCTCACTCACTCTCTCTGTTTCTCTTTCACTCACATCCATCATGCTATCATTAAGGCATAACAATTTTCCCTACTTTTATCCTGTGTATCCATCCCCCATAAATTATGTGGAATAACAGATTTTTAAAAATTTCTCACAATCTACTTCTTAAAATATAATTCTTTTTCACTTTAATGCTGTAGAGATTCTTATTACTCAGCTATAAAAGACATATTAAATTCAAGGAAAATGCAGCTGTGGCATTACATAATCTCTCCAGCCACTTACTTTCATTTAGTCCAGTCTGCAACTGAATGCAAAATAACTGTTTAAGGCTTATTATGACTCTGTGTATGCTAATATGCCTGGTACATCAGATGTGTAGAAACTAATTCATCTATATGCTGTGGAACCAATGTTGCCACATAACAATGTTGTAGCTCACAAAATGTTGCTTTATGTCTGTTATTCGCAGACCATGTCTGAAAACAGTGCAGCATCAGGATATCAAATAAAACTGACCACAGGTGCTACAGACCGGGAGTCAGAAATGGCCTTTCTGAGTTAGAATGCTAGATGGAAAAGGGATAGGACAAGGGTCCATCCAGTCGCTTCTACCCAAAGAAGCATGATAGGGTGGTGGGATGGCAAAGGATTGTGAAACAGTGGTCAGAGGTCAACACATACATGCCAATATTAAGAGATACAGAAAGATATGTGCTGTTCTGCATCTCTTTTTTATATGCAAACATTACTCTCTAGGGTAAAAAGCATTTTCCTTTCTTGCTTTCTCCAAATCTTTTGGGTTTCTAATACTATGACGAGAATGGACCCCATTCCTAAGTCAAAGTACAATTAAAGTTCATGAAATTGGTATAGTTTCAATGAATTGTTTGATGCCAGCCAGAAGTGCTCTTCAAGCACCCGCTATGTGCCCAGTAATGACTCAAGTTACATGTATTGGTAACATATTTAAATATGACTGTAGATGCTTTTTTATAAGACCCATTGCTCCTACTACTATTGGAACTGTCTGGGTATCTTTCTTCCACATTGCTCTCGTTTCTGCCTGCAAATCCTGATATTTTAATACTTTGTTTCTCTCTGTATGCAAGACACTGCAGTCACTGGGTGTAGTGATTTCAATGATCAATGCTACTACTGTCTTTTCATGGACCACTGTATCTGGTTTTCTCGCATCTATCTTTTTTACTGTTGGTAATGGGCGATCCCATGTGATGTAGACCATCATTTTCTATGATGCTTTGCGGCTCATGTTTCCAGTGTTTTTCAGCCACTTCAATATTATAATGTTTGTACAATCCCCATTGCAACAGTCTTCCATTTTATTATATGTTTCAGTATACAGTCCTTCTGCCATTAGTATGTCACAACAAGCAGCAAGGTGTGCAACTGTTTCTAATTCCGTTTTACAAAACCTACATTTGTCTGTTGCTCCCACATGTTCAATGGGCTTTGTAAATGAATGTGTACATTGCCCACTATCTTGAGATGACAATATTTATATTCTATCTTTTGGTTTAAATTCTCATCTCCTTAACCATTCCTGCATTTAATCTCGACCAACATGAGGTTCTTCCAGGAGTTTTCTATGCTTGCAACTATATTTATGCATTTTCCACATTTCTTGCCTTCTTATCTGGTCCTTCACCTTATATTCTTTCTTTCATTTATTGGCACATTCAGTTGCTGCCTGATTTTTATCTACTTATGGTTTGATTTCCATTCCTGCTTGATGCCGATAAGCTTCTTCTAGATTAAGCAGATAAGTCATCTTAGATTTATTCTCCTCATGTTTCAAACCTTTCACTACATTTGGATCTTGTGAGGTCAGTAGATGTGCGTGCAGTCCCACAATTGCAGATCTGTACATGTAATCAATTTCAAGGAGGCCCAGCCCTCCTTCAGAACGGGGAATATATAATCTTGGTATGCACTGATTTTTATAAATCATTTGATGAGCATGAAGCATCCTTCTTGTTTTCTTGTCAAATCTATCAAACACATTTTGAGGCCAGTCAGTCACTCCAAAACTATAAGTTAGGACAGGAAGAGCAAATTGGTTTATAGCTTGGATTTTGTTCCTAGATGTCAACACTATTTTCAGGATTAATTTAAGTCTTCTAAAGTATTCCCTACTAAGTTTTATTCATATTTGTTCATGTTTTATTGTTGATCCTTCATCAATTCCCAAATATTTATACTCTTCCACTTGCTCAAGTTATTTTATATCACATTCTTGTCCCAAACTGATGTTTTTGTGGTGCTGCAGTTTTCCTGCTTTAAAGGTTGCTTTTGCACATTTATCAAGACCAAATGAAATTCTTATATCATCTAAAAAAGTTTTGACAACTTTCAGTTGTGCTTTCAATTCCTCATCTGATGAGCTATAGTTTTAAATCATCAACAAAGAGAAAATGAGAAGTCTTAACACTTTGTTGTTTTCTAGGAGCCAAATTATAACCATGGCCTAAGCTGTTAAATAGACAGCTTAATGGGTTAAGGGCAAGACAAAATAGCAGTGGTGATAGAGAGTCCCCTGGAATATCCACATTTGAATTTTTATCCACGGGATAATAATCTGTCCTTTATCATGGCTTAATTGCAAAGTGGTCTGCCACTCTTTCATAATCACTGTAATGTAATCAATCAGTGTAGGATGTATCTTATAAAGTTTTTAAGCACTCTTGTATCCATGAATGTAGGATACTATTAAATGCTTTTTTGTAGTCAACCCATGCCATACTTAGGTTCTTCCCCTTTTTACAGTTCTCCACTTCGACTTTATTTAACAACAAATGATCCTCTGTTCCATTTTCCCTACATGATCAATCCTCTTGGTGAACAGAACTGGTGCAGGGTAATCTGGGTGGTTCTATTTTGGATATGGTAATCACCCAGTCCCCATACAGATGCCCTAATCAGTAACGTTATGTAGAATCACAGGTGAAAGCAGGTAAATGCTCTGGATAACCAGAATGATCTGTGGTAATACAGCTGACAGTTGTAAAGGGAAAGGAAGAAACCAAAATGTAAAAAAAAGAAAACGAAAAATACACTGGAATGGAACTTGTATGACTTATTTATCAGGGTTAATGCTACATAACATTATGTATAACTGACAAGTTTGGTAAATCTGTCAATGTTTTCTCAGTGCAGCCAAGTGCTAAACATCTGTGTTTCGTGTAAAATATAAACGTTCACCCCTTTTACTTTCTGTTAGCATCAAATTTTTTTTATGGTCTACCTCAACATATTTTCTAATACCTACATGTATAAATGGTCTCATTACTAAAACCGACAACTCCTGTCAGTATATTTAGCTTCCATGAAAATTAATATGTCATAGCCTAAAGGTAGCCATTACAATTCCAGTGGGTAAATATAGGGACACCAAGTGCAAATTCTACATCAATCCATGCATCCTGTTTTGAACTGAGAAGGTCACATTGGTAGACCTGTTACAAAAATACAAAAACAGACACACAAACACACACACACACACACACACACACACACACACACACACACACACACACACACACACACACCAAATACAAAATGCCAGTAACATCCATTAGGGTTTAGCTGTTAAACTTTTTTTTCCATGACATCTAATATTATCAATTTCATCTGCAAAAACTGCACTTCATGAAAATATGACTGACACAAATGAATAAATTGGCAGATAAATCTGCTGAAACGGGAGTAAGTGCTTTATCAGCTGTCTTTTTAACAGCAGTAATTAAATTATCTCAGAATAAGTTTTCAGATTTGACAACCCCACCTTAATGCGTGCTGGAAGCACTGTACAGTTGTAGTGCAAGCACTTGAAAAACAAGATTTTAGAACACTGCATATTGCAGAACTTTGTTTAACGGCAGCAGAGTCAAATAAATGCTTCTTTTCTAAACTCAGATGTTTCAATATTTAAATATTATTTTTGCCCCTTACTATATAAAAATAAAACATTCATACAAGAGTGTAAGAGTGTATACCTCACAATTGTTAAATTCACTCTCTACTCCACCTTATTTCCCAAGTAACCTCCAGAAATATGCACCTTCTTGTTTGTAAACAGTTAGGAGACTTATATCAGTTCTGCTATAACCAGTCTTTACACAACTACCTTTTGTAAATGAAAGCAGTATCTCAACAAAGCTGCCTTACGTGTGTCCCTAACTTACTGTAGCTTCATCTACTTAACTGATAGTGAATCACAGTCCAGAAGCAGTGATGAATCCACGCAAAGTATTCCAGTCGCTCTGTGATGTCATTCATTCACATCCACTCCATGATGCGGAGATATAAAATGGACACAATAGCTATGCCACTTTAGCTGTCCTCCACAGACTGCATGAGTCCTGTCTATGCCGTTCTAGGGAAGAAATCTGCAGAAATAGACAAGGCGTACTAGTTGTGGGCTCAAGCATGGGTAGATCTGTGGGCAGATTCCAATCCTCTCAGCTCTAAAATTAAATTAAATAAGGATTTGTTCACTTATTTTACAGTGTCTATTTTGCCTTACGCAGGTTTGTAACAGGCAGTCGGGCAGCCATTCCTGGGCAGAACATCAAATTATCACTTTTTTTACCACTCAACTATTTCCACCAAATACTGCAACCCCCAGGCCCCCTGTCCTCTGATATCATGAAATATTATGACATTTATGTCCTGAAACAAATTCCATGACAACAGTGTAATATGAAGATCTTGTATTCTTACATCCAAGGGTAATTCTGAGCTTCCAAATACTGATGTCCAGCAGCCAACACGACTTTGCTAAAATATTTGTATATTTACTATGATTTATGAGTACATGACTTTACATGATGGTATTTCAATGCTGTAGTGTGTAGAAAGGGGTAATCACCCCAAGTGCTGTCATGTAGTGGGCGCAATTCACTCTAAAATTTTTTCATAAAAATCTTTTTTTTTCTTTTAAGGGAAGCAGAAAAAACTGTGGTGGGGGGGCCGTGGTGGTGCAGCAGTTAGCGTTGCCGCCTCAGAGCAAGAGGTTCTCTGGTTCGATCCTCGGCTGGGGTGCCTTCTGTGTGGAGTCTGCATCTCTCCTCCCTGTGGTCGTGTGCGTTTCCTCCAAGTGCTCCGGTTTCCTCCCACATACCAAAGACATGCTGTAGGTGGATTGGACACTCTAAATTGGCCCTAGGTGTGAGTGTGTGCATGTGTGTGCCTTCTGTGGAAGGTTGGGCGCCGGGCCAGCAACGCGACACTGTAAAACTCCATTGCCAATCATGAGCGGACAGGTGATCCGCTGTGGCGACCCCTAACTGTGAAAAGCCGAAAGAAGAAGAAGAAGAAGAAAAAAACTGCAAAAAACATCCTACAGAGACATCTGAGACTGCAGGATACCTCCTGCCCCCTTTCCACATCATCTTGCATGGGGTTCTGCTCATCTCTACATTTTATGAAAAGGGTAAGCCTCAGGCATCACGCCAAAGTCTTCTAATTTGTTGGGAAAGGAAAAGGGCAGTACAGAGAAGTCAGTCACAGGATTTTTCTTTGGCACCCATAACGAGTGAATTACCTATTAGTTGTTTTGGTTAACCGCTCACTGTGGACGTGCATGTTATTTATTTAAAAAACTGAATTTATTTATTTCTGAGTCTTGAAGCAGTTTATTTCATAAATTATTGGTGGAGATGAACACACACACAGTTAAAGATTCAAAGTTTGATGGCAGTGGAATAGTATATGACCTGGGAACCTGTGTGTTTTTTTTTTTTTGTCCTTGGGGCCTGGCCTTAGGTCTAGAAAAGGAGTGTCAGACAACCTTACTGGACTACTGGACAACTTAAGAAGGATTAAGTGTGTGTGGGTGACACAATGAATTAATTTAAATTATAGACTGTCTTGTACAACTAATAGGACAAAGGCCATAAAATAGGGACAGATTTTAAATATACTTAGAAAGTTGCTAGAATAACAGTTTTTGTTAGCTTGCATTTTCTGAAGGAAGGGAAGACTGAAAATCAAATGTCTGTCATTACTTAGTGACTATAATCAATAATGGTGGTAGAAAAAAGGCCAAAAAATTGTGACAGATTTTAAAATGTTGATCTTATAATAACAGGTTTTGTGTTAGCATTCATTTTCAGAAGGAAATGAAGTTTGAAACTCAAATGTCTGTCATCATTTAATGACTTCAATCACCATTGCTTTGCCAAAAAACACATTTTATGGAAAAAAAAAAACTGATCAAAAACATGATACAAAAATCTGGAAATTTTGTGAAAAGCCAACAGTTGAGAGGTACAGTGGACTGGGCTGGTGGATGTGTCAAATTAAAATGTAATGCAAATTAAATGCATAAATGCAGTTTAGGTTAATGGCTTATTTACACAATTACATTTTTGAAGAAACAAGTATTGAAGAATTGCACTTAATATACAAGGACAATGATTAGAAAACAATTAATCTGATATTGCGGACTTCTTTACTTCAGAAAAATATATATCAATTCATAGTCTCTTATTCTGCCAATGACTCAAGTTAACACAGTACTAATATTTTAAGTGCCCCTGAATGGTTGGTCCATTTCTGATTATTCTTTCTGGATTCATTTATTTACAGGTAAATCCAGACCAGAATCTAGATATCAATTATGTATGCTGGACAGGACTGGTGGTAGGTAGGTTCCTATGTGTCATATTAAAGTGTAACATGCACACAATTACCAAATTATCTTTCTGGAGAAAAAGGTGGTGAATTGCACTTAATTAATAATGACAATTAAAATTATAATAGACTATTTTACTTCAGAAATATGTAATATTCTCTTACTTTGTCAATGACTAAAGCTAACAGTGATAACATTTTTATGTTACTTCTGGATTTGTCCCTGATTCTGATGAAGGAATAGTACACAGGCAAATCTGTGAGGTATCCTCCTTTCATTGCTGTCAATATTAGATATTGTTGTATAGAGCAGATAGGGACTTTTCTGGCTGTTTTATAGGTTTATAGACAAGTACTAGGGTAATTGACACTGTTGGCCTTTTTAAGACTAGCCAATTACCCCATGTAGGGATCAAAGCCTGCACCTTGTGTTTGTAAGGTAAACACCTTAACCATTATGCCAACATCCCACCTCTCATGGGGATGGGGGCTAAATATGAGTTCTTAATTCATCAAAGCTATTTTTATCTATTACTTAATTAGTAATACTGATTTGGCAATCAATGAATGCTATGCCGTTTTATGGGAAGAGGGGCTGCCAGAAGGATAAATGAGATATGTTTTTAATTCATCAGTGCTCTTGCTATGTATTATTAGTTGATTATTTTTAATGACTGGACTTTCAATGAATGCTATGCCATTTAATGGGGGATTAGATACTGACTTCCTGTTTGCACTTGCTGTTAGTTTTTCATGAAAAGTTGTTGTCAAAGGCATTTTTCCCCAGTTCAAAAAAAAAAAAACACTCTTCAAAGGGAGCAAATAAGGGTCTCACCGTGAGCTGCAAATGGCCTAGCTACTCCTCTATCTCAATGTATCCTACAGTCTGACATCCCATGCAGTGGTGAAGTCTGAAAACACCAACATCCAGATAATACCATTTGTTACATTGTATCAGAAGTGGTTCTATGACAGAAATGTGATACATTAATGATCAACACATAAAAGAGTGATTGTAAACAGTGATTTCCAATGCAGACATGACAAATTCAAAACTAGGTACAACATTCTTAAAGCAAGGGGACCCCAGCATTAACTCTGATTTGATGTTCCATGGACTAAGGGAACACTCCAACATACCAGTCTTATTCTTTCATAATATCAGTCACCCATTTGTGATCAAGAGTGTCAGTTAGATATGTTTCAGATTTCTGGCTGGCGTCCATCAGAAGTATTAAAAATAAGCTGCTCTGAGAAATGGTTTAGCTGCAGACACCCGATAAGCCCTCACTTCAGGATAACGTGTAAGATCTGGCCATTAATTTGAATTGCTCTTAACTGCAAGGGGATTCTCCAAGGAGGCTGAAAAGGTAGACTGTCCCATGCTTCAGCACAGCACAGGGTGAGAGGAAGAAACACAAAATATTTCAGAGATGATATGGTTCCCAATTAAAATGCTGGCACTGCAAATGCTGACTGCAGGCAAGTCAAAAAAAAAAAGAACGACGAATCTATAAGGATAGAGAGAGAAGCTAGATCATCACCCTTCTCATTTCAGCTTTTTTTGTAGGGGGCAAGCCCCCCTGCATGCCCTGATATGGGAGGAAAGCACCCCCACATCCCACAAACTTATATATACCAACTCCAACATCAGCATACCTAGGAGAAAAGCGATTATTATGAGAAATGGCCATCTCTGACTTGATTAAGTTCACTTTTTCAGCCATTAAGTCTCCATTTCTTGGGACTCACTTGTCTGGGTCTCGACTTTTAACATATTTACTGATGAGGGGGGCACTAGTCTCAGAGTTACTGTTAGGCAAGATGAAACTCAAAAAAAAAAACTTGACTGAAAAGCTAGAACTGGAAAAGCTGAAATTGATGAAAACAGTCAAACTTAGATGTAAATTCTAAAATAAGACAGCAGTGACTGGAACAGGTAATTCAGAGAGTCGATCAAATACCTTGGTGTAAATGTACATACATAATCTGACATAATGCATCACAAATCACTAAAAGTACTTAGAGACAATGTCAATGCTTACAGTTCTTAGACAGCCAGACAGTTTACTCACTGTCATTAGCTGTTTGAATTAATTTTGTCAAGACAGATGCCACACCTGGACTAATTTATTTCCCTGCAATTCCCAGGAGAAAATACTTCACACTGCTACAAAAAGGTACATCAGATTTTGTTAATGGATGGCTTATGGTCACATATTTTATATGGAGAAGTGAGATATCCTCACATAATAGGTGGAAAATTGGGCTACAAAGTTAAGAGTAAATACAATATGTATGTACAATATTATAATATACAATCAATCATCATGTTTATGGGATATGAAAAAAAGTAGAAAGAGCAGATAACTCATACAGGCACAAGGTAAACATATAATCACACAGGCAGTAACCAGAGCTGAGAAGTGAACAACAGAACCCTGAAGCTGTTGGGCTTAACTACTGAGACAGTGTGTTTTACCTTCATTTTTGAATCAATACAGTGTGGCAGTCAGCCTATACACAACTACTTAATGACATCCCTTCACAAATATCTTTTTCAAATTAATGATGACATACATTTTAGTTGTAAGAGCTCCTCTTTAGTAGTGAGTTAGGTCAGTGCGTTGGTGCAAGTTTTATCTTCTCCCCCCATTTTTCCTGATTAAATTTTTTCCCTGAGGGTATATTTATTTTTATGAAACGTATGGCTTTACTTTTCTTGACAGATATTATGTGTATATAATTTTTTGAAATATATTCCATTCATTTTTAAATATTTTAGCAGTGACTGGTATTTTTCTTTACTAGTTCTGATCTGTTTGTAGTCAATGTTTATTTCTACTAGTTTACCACACTGTAATTTTACTTTTGCTTCTGTAAATATTTATAGTTTATATTTTTGTATCTCAGAGATTCTGAGACAAACAGGAATCCTGATGTCTGTCAACTAATAAGGCATATCATGATTTACATTACATCAGAAAAAATGGCACACCTCATCACTAAGGGCTTTTCAAGGAGGTCATTCTCCCACTGTACTCATCCCTTATTAGACCCATTATAGAATACAACGCCCCATTTGGTATGTACCTCTCAAGACATCTGCAACAACTGGAAAGGCCACAGAAATACCTCACTAAAAGAATCACAAGCCTAAAGCAGATGCCCTGCACTGACCACCAAAAAAAAAACTCAGCTATCTATGCTCTCATCTACTCTGACTGAGATCTCTAGATAGTTAACATACAAGACCATGTCAAACCCAGAGCTGTTGGACATGCTACAAAAAAAAAAAATCCCAATCTCTCAGAGCCACATGCTCAGGGGATCTAAACTTGTCATCACAATAACAAAAACAACATGCTGGATAGGTTTGTGACAGACCCAGACAGACCAGACTCTGGGCTACCCATACCATGCATAGCCTCTCAGCTTCTTGGCCCTCTTCAAAAAAGAGAACCCGGGGAATGACGTCCTTGAATATAAACAGTATAAATAACCAAATTAAAAAAAGTCCAGAAATTTATACATGTTGAAATACAATCATGAGATTTTATTCATAAGACATTTGCCCATCGGATGAGAAGTATTTGAACCTGATTCAAAAGTGTTACTGCTTATTGCCTTCTTCCTTCTGAATAATGTGAAAAAAATTAACTGGGAAAACTACTCCTGTACCAACTCCTTTGCTCAATGCTTTCTGGAATTCATAAACTCCAATGCCCTGGATCAACTTATCCACACCCCCACCAGGGGCAACAATATCCTAGATCTAGTCATTACCAACATGAGTGACCGGTGTTCCACACCTGAAGTCAATGCCTCATTGGTCCGATCCGACCATAAGCTAATCACCCTAGATATCCACATCCTGCCCCGACCCCCATTAAAGAAACCACGGTAAAAAATTTCTCCAAAGCCAACTTCATGCTTCTTAAGACAGAAGTGGTGAACTTCATGACACCCATGCAGATGGACAATACAGTTACGACTACTGAATCCTACACAATTGCACTTTATAAGCACTTACACAAGTGCATGGATTGTGCCATCCCAAACAGAATCAAGACACTATCCTCCAAATAAGGAAGCCAATCTGGTGGTCCCCTGCCATAAACAAACTGTACAACAGAAGGAAGAAACTGTTGCAAAAGAGAGTAAAATCCCATGAGTGGAGGAGATCCCTAATCAGCCTCAGTTAGAAGCTGCGATCCCTGATAAAATACTCCAAAGCTAGTTATGAAAACAAAATCGCCACTGATTCTAAAGACAACCACAAAGCATTCTATAGCTATGTCAAGAATCTCAATGGCAACACTCAGATCTGCTCGGAGTTACAGCACAATGGCACTAAATACAGAGACCCAACTGATATTGCCAACATCCTGGCAGATAGGTTCAGTGCTAACTTTACCCCCATCTCACCTCATAAAGGGCCCATCTCTATACCGGAACAATGCAAAGTTCCTGTAATCATGGCTGCACAGTTAAAAACACACTCTCCAAAGCCAAGAACACAGCATCCATGGGACCAGACAACATCTCAGGCTGTGTTCTACACTAACTACAGAATGAACTGTCACCCCACCTAAGTACCATTTTCAATCATAGCCTCACCTCAGGCTTTGTGCCCGCTGAATGGAGCACAGCAACGTTTATCCCACTCCACAAGGGGGGATTCACCATGGACCCCGGAAACTACCACCCCATTAGCCTGACGAGCCTGGTCTGCAAGGCCATGAAAGGTAACATCACGGAACTTGACATTGGTAATCTCCAAACTCTGGACCCCACCCAGTTCGGATTTGTAAAAGGCAGATCATGTCTCCTAAACCTGATAAACTTCTTTGAAGCAGTCACCAAAGTCATAGACGAGGGTAAGGTGGTTCACACAGCCTACCTAGATCTTGCCAAGGCTTTTGACACCATCCCCCACTCTGGCATTATAGATAAATTCACTAAATCCCTATGTCACAAGATGGATTGCCAACTGGCTCACTGACAGAACCTACACTGTGAAAGTAGCAGACTCCAAATCTGACTTCAGACCAGTGATAAGTGGAGTAACACAGGGTTCAGTCCTGGGTCCTCTCCTGTTTGGTATCTACTTCTCTGAAGTACAGGCTAACATAGAAGGTCTTTGGCTAATGAAGTTCGCAGATGACTGCAAACTAGGAGCCATAATCGAAACTCCTAACGATGTGGACATCCTACAAAAGGGCCTCACTGAGACAGATGCCTGGTGTCAAAGCCATGGCCTCAAGCTCAATGCCAAAACGTGTATTGTCATCCCCTTTGGTAAAAACTCTGTACCCATGAACTACAACATAGGCGGTAGTATACTTAACACCGAATGTGTGATAAGAGACGTTGGGACACAGGTGGACAGTAGTCTCTCCTTTGATAATCACATCACCACAGTAGTCAGGAAATCCTTCTACATGGCACACCTCATCACAAAAGGTTTCTCATCCAGAAAAAAAGAGGTCATTGTTCCCCTCTACTCATCACTCATTAGACCCATTATAGAGTACAACGCCCCTTTTGGTATGTACCTCATAAGACATCTACAACAACTGGAAAGGCCACAGAAATATCTCAAAAAGAGGATTACCGGCCTCAAACAGATGCCCTATGCAGACCGTCTCAAAAAACTCCAGCTTTACTCCGTCGCATATCGCCTACTCAGAGGTGATCTCTACCTAACATACAAAGCTATGTCAAACCCAGAGCTGTTGGAAATGCTCCACTTAAAGAAATCTCAATCCCACCAAGCTACATGCTCTAGGGACCTAAACCTTGTCACTACTATAAACAGAACATGCCGGAGGGATAGATTCCTGTCCCCGAGACTTCCCATACTCTGGAATAAACTACCTATGTATATCAAACAAAGCTCCTCATTAGCACTCTTCAAGAAAAATCTTGATGATTGGATGGGAAATAGGAAATTCACCCCAGGGATCACTTCTGTGGCTCTGCTTGACAGTGGCACAAGAAAATCATTTTCTTGGGTGGCAAAAGCCAGGGTACCTTTTTGGCTGGGCTTGTATAGGCCCTAGGGCCGTTAGCCAGTACCTACCTATGAACCTATGAAATGAGGTTGTCATTTGGTTTAAACATTCAAGTCAAGGTTTTAATAGATATTATAGGGTCTAAATAAAATCATTATGATCTCATGTTTAAAATGTAATGGTTTCTTTAAAAACACAGCATTGCTTTATCTTCAGAAAGGAAGTATACAGTTGTAGTAGTACATCATTTTGCCTTGCACTTCAACATGTTTATTTAGAATATCTATAGGAATGCTTAAATTACAAACTCTTTCGTTTCTATTAACTGGTAAAATATATTAAAGATAGTGTTATAACATTCTTTACTATATACTGAATTTCTCCTTTTCATTTTTTTAATTATATTGAAGATAAACATATATGCTGTTGTATTTTATCTGGAAAAATCTTTATTATACGATTCTGTTCCATTTGTTTCTGATATTAATTTTAAGGTATATATTTGTTGAAAATAGAAAAAAAACTAAACCAATTCGGTTTACTTGATTGACATGGATTGTTTGCATGTTTTTGGTTCATAGCCAGTCCATAGAAGTTAAGTTACCTTCACAGATCAAGCGCTACATGGAGTAATCCACAAGGTAAAAAAATAACTTGGTACAGTGAAAACACAAAGTTTATTACATTGTATTACAGAAATTCAAAAGTCATTCTAATTTGTTAATGTACTGCATTAAATATAGTTTGCTTCAATTTTCTACATAAAGTTGTATCCTCTTGGGCAAGGGTGCCCATACTGTCTTTTGTTTTTCCCTTATTATTGCCAAATTCATAACTTAAGTTATAATGAACCATACAGAATTTGCAAAAAATAATATTTTTCATGATAACATTCAGTCTGAATTTACATGGAAATTATTTATTATTTGTTAAGATATTTTTATTATTTATTCAGTTATTTATTTAATTTAGAGCCACTTTGTAATACTTTAGAACAGTTCTCAAAATGTTCAGAATACTGACTTACTTCATACAAATGAAAGCTTTGACTAAACATTTAATCCTTGTAACTAAATGAAGAAGAACATAAAATCAACTGGAAGGATGTTCATTTGAGGGTTGATTCTTTCAGTTATAGAGAGAGTGAAAACTCTTTTTTTAAAATGAAAAAAATCTGAGAATACACATTTTGCATAAAATATTATTTTTTTCTTTAAATACGGTTTATTTTACAATAGGAATGCAGTGCTTCTTTTACCTTTTTATACCCCCTATATTCTAGAAATGAAGTTGCTATGTGACCGCAGTAGTTCACAACTACTCCCATGTTGGCTTATAATTTCCAGTTGTTGGTGTTAACTTGTTTATGCCGTGTGGAAAGAATTTAACTTGCACTGTAGACAACTGGTTAGAAAGTAGAGCTTACCGGATGGAGATATCTGGAAGTCTTGCTTAATCTTTTATCTTGGCAGTCTGTTAACATTTAAATGTAATCAAACAGACAAGGAGAGCTACTGGAAATTAACATGCTGAAGGAAGCTTCTTAAGAAATATTTAGGAGTATGTTTTTCTTATTCCATACACAAACCTTCACACATGCTGGAAAGATTTTTTTGTGAACTTATCCTGGTTGTTTAAAAAAAAGAAAGTTGAGTCATGAAGTAACACACTGGTGTCAGATACTCAATGCACACTAAACCTTTACTGTCTAATTAAACAATGGGCAAAGTGGATTATGTCACCTATCAATTAGTTAAATGTCTTAGCTGATAGTTTGATAATGTGCTTTACAATAGTTCTATATTTTTTGAGTTTGTGGTTTAGGTGTTGTTAAAAGCAGCTTATTAATTAGTGCTTTTGTTTCTTATTTGTTTCTTATTTATATTCTTTGATAAGAAATCTTTCTGCTATATAATGAAAACATTCTGTATACAGACACACAGAAATACATATGAAGTTATTTATTTTTCTGAAATATGTTTTTAAATCCTTTTGGACATAGTTATTCCTGCTTCATTTTTCACACACCCTGCCCAGAGCATCTAATACATGTAACACACTAATTCACACTGCTTGGAACAGAAAACGTGTCATTGCATTTAGCCCAAGTATTTAATGAGTGTCCTTGACTGACATAGGTTTTAATTAAATTATTTTAGAGTACATAAAATACACGTGAGAATTTTATTCAATAGTTCTACTTTATTTATTTTGTTTAATGTTTCTTTGCTTGTTTGCATCCCTAAATCTCAATATTTTTTATCAGGCTAATTCTTATGCTGACCAGGAAAGGGAGACAATCAGTACCTCCTTGTGTTAAGACATTTTTAGAATGTTAAAAGGGTTTACCTTCATATGTGCATTCTGCACACGGACGAACAGCAGATGTTCGAAAGGACATTTGCAAAGTTTGCAAACGAACGTAAAATGATTTGAATGTGCAATGAGCGAATGCACAGTGACATTCGCTCATTGCAGATTTGGCATTTTGGGGCAGATTGCACTATAGTGGGGATCGGAAAACAGACCCTTTCCCCACTGTAGTGTGATCTTGGAGTTAGTATATTAAAGTAGGGGTGGGTGGGGCACAGCCCCCCACGTGGGGGATGTAGGGGGGCTTGCCCCCCTGCATTCCACTTCATTCCACTATGTATTTGAGTTTTGTGCTCGAAAATCAGAGAATCTGCTTTTCGATTTGCTGATTTTCGAACATTGGAAACTGTCACGGTTTTGAGTTTTGTACTTACGATTCGCTCATATGAGCAATCGCATGAGTGATTTTCATCCATGTAAAGGTAAGCCTGTTAAAAGTACATGTTAATATTGGAATTTGCCCTTTTGACACTTGTTTAATTCTGGAGCTGGTATAGAGGTTCATAGGTGTTTACTACACTAATGACCACAAGGGTCTTTTTAAGCCTAGCCATGCATCCCAAATCTCTGACTAGTTCTGAAGCCCTTGATAAGTGTAAGCATGGGCCTGGGAGATGAACCATTTACAACTTACCTGTTTACATTAGAGACGCAGGTGCTAAACCAGGGATGAATTTCCATTTTCCCATCCAGTTGTCCAAGTTGGACTTGAATTGGGTTAGGGAGGAACTCTGCTTCACATAGATGGGAAGCCTGTTCCATAGACTGGGTAGTCTCTGGCATACATACCTATCTCTTCAGCAGGTCCTTTTTATATCACAGGCAAGGTTTAAGTCTTTAGAATGGGTAATTCTGGTACTGTTTGTTTACACCTAAGGGCTCCAAATTATTTAGCCTTGTTACAAAATGCAATCAATTGACAGCTCTATGAGTTAGGCCAAAAGTTTGCTATTTATTGATTACAAGTTTAGCAGACAGGCACACTTGATTATGCACTTCTGTTTTTAGATCTTCTGACTTTCGAGGAGTGGCTTTTCCAGAACAAATCAATCAGTCATGTAATTATTTTATTTGTATTTGTTTTCCTGGGTAAAGCACTGATCTCCATGGAACTTTTTCAGACTCATCCCAGGAGCAGTGTCCGGTTAAGTGACTTGCTCAGAGTTACAGAGTTAGGTAATGTAACAATGTAACAGCTCCCAGCCCAGGCAGTGTCTGGTTAAGTGACTTGCTCAGAGTTACAGAGTTAGGTAATGTAACAATGTAACAGCTCCCAGCCCAGGCAGTGTCTGGTTAAGTGACTTGCTCAGAGTTACAGAGTTAGGTAATGTAACAATGTAACAGCTCCCAGCCCAAGCAGTGTCTGGTTAAGTGACTTGCTCAGAGTTACAGAGTTAGGTAATGTAACAATGTAACAGCTCCCAGCCCAAGCAGTGTCTGGTTAAGTGACTTGCTCAGAGTTACAGAGTTAGGTAATGTAGCAATGTAACAGCTCCCAGCCCAGGCAGTGTCTGGTTAGGTGACTTGCTCAGAGTTACAGAGTTAGGTAATGTAACAATGTAACAGCTCCCAGCACAGGCAGTGTCTGGTTAAGTGACTTGCTCAGAGTTACAGAGTTAGGTAATGTAACAATGTAATAGCTCCCATCACAGGCAGTGTCTGGTTAAGTGACTTGCTCAGTCATATCATTAGACAATGCAGACTGAGGAACTCAAAACTTGTACATCTGGACCACAGGAAACAGCTCGTTGACATCTATGTAATTTTCTAAGCCCACTGCCAGATTAATGACAATTTCTGAAGGAAGCACACCATAATGTATCCAAGGAATCCACAAAGGGTAATGGACAAAGAAAGATGCCTGTTTTGATGATGAAGGGAAAAAAAAAAACACCTGCAAACATTTCCCTTGCAGAAACATGGTAAACAGGGGTGCAGAACTCCACTTAGGTGTCCAAGCATCATGTTTTTAAAAGGATATTGAACAGTAAAATATGCTCAATTCAAAGGCATTTGAAAACCACTGTCTCAAAACAGGGACTCATAGCTTGCATGGCCTATCTCTCATCCTCAAACAAGAATATGAGTTTGGGAATATGAGGCGGTCATACAGGGAAAGTGGAGCTTCTACACGTGGCCCAACCACCCTTTTTGAGTTTCAGCAAGATAAACATGTCAAATGTGAGCAGGGGTGGAAGGATAGTTTAGGGCTTAGAGTTTTGCGGTTAGGAAGCAGGAGTGGAGTTTAGGGTTATGGAGGAATGGAGTGGAGTTTTAGGTTTAAGGAATAATCGGGGACTACAGGGTTGGGGAGTAAGCAGGGAGTGGAGTTTAAGGTTTAGGGGGAGATCAGTGACTTCATGGTTAGGGGGAAGCAGGGAGTAGCGTTTTAGGTTTAGGAAGAAATCAGCCAACTTCAGGGTTAAGGAGATGGAGCAGAGCTTTAGGTTTATGGATCAATCACGGATTTTATATTTAGGGAAAAGAGCTTCAGGACTAGGGTTATGGCACAAGGACTTCGGTTGGAATTAGCAACTAGATGACAGTTTTCAGACTACAGTTAGGCCTCTAGTAGGGCTATAAAGTTATACAGGATTAGATGGTGGAATAGCCATATAATTTTGTAGGATCGAGTGAGGCCACTTACCTATTAGAGCAAGTAGCTGCAAAAAAGTATGTTTGTTTGCTAATAGAATACAAGCCCTTGTAATCAACTGAAAATCTCACATTATACCTACAAGCAAGTTTTTTTTTTCATTCATTTTTAGATGAAATCTCACTATATTTCTATAAAAAGGTTTATTTTTTTTAAACTAGTTTAACACAATAAAGGATTTAAAATCTACATTGCCTTTTAAACTTGCTGACATCATTACTTAAATAGGAAAGGATTATTTTCTAGCAAATCCACGGGTCCTGATCAGTCTCACTGATATTGTAATGACAGTATACTGTAGAGATAGACAGACAGATATCAAAGCCACAAATAAATGAAAATACGAGTCATTAAAAAGTAAAATAAAACAGCATAATTAACACAAAACCTCAACTACAAAACAATCCCGAAAAAATCTTCCAGTGCGCACACCGATACTTATTATTGTTCGTTTCACTTTTCTCCTTTTCTGCAGTTTCGGAGATAAAAAGTAAAATACCTTCAGTAGTTTTCTTATTATGTAGCAATCAAGAGAGTACACATGCTATGTCCAGGACAAAGGCACCCTTCATGTCCAAACATTATCTAATAGCTACAGTGTGCAAAATTACCCCCATTTTCAGCTCATTGTGTTCAGTTATGGATCCAGGCACTACAGATATTTCACAAAGTTGCACCAGGTAAAACACTGTGTAACTAATGCCTGGAAAACCCTTATAGGAGACTTTTGCAGGCAGCTTCTTAGGTTACAAAATAGGATTGTTACATCTGCTCAAAGCACTTAGCATGTAGCAAAAGAGTCAGAGCTGATACAAAAAGTACAGTTTTGTACCTACCATAAATGTAGATGTTCGAAGATCCACATTGCTGCAGTCCTTACATATGGGTTGTCCGCTGTCCTCGGTCGGCCCGAATACCAAAGTGTTAGGCTGGCGTCGGTCATGGTCGCTCAGATCTGACGTCAGTACGCCATGGTACTAAAGCGCATGACCGACGTCATATCCTCAGTCTTTCTTGCCCCAGATGTCAGAAGGCCTGAAAAAGAAAGGCCAAAGCCAAAAATGGAAAAACACCCAAACACCCATGTAGAAACAAAATGTACCACACAAACCACACAACCACCCCAAAACACAGAGGGGAAGGAGGGAGGGTAAATTGGACTGCAGCAATGTGGATCTTCGAACATCTACATTTATGGTAGGTACAAAACTGTACTATGTTCTTCATCTCACATTGCTGCAGTCATAACCTGTGGGTAGAATCCCAAAGCAAAGGTAAAGGGAGGTTGGCAAAATCATAAAGCATTGGGAGCTGCTAACATGCCCTGTAAAACTGCAGTGACAAACCCAGCCCTAGATTTGGAATAAAGAGGGAGATGGTAATGTTTAGAAAAAGTGTGCACTGAACTCCAAGTAGCTGCCTCCAAAATATCTTTAGTAGCCACTCCCCTTAAAAAAGCAGTAGAAGTGGCAGTCGCCCTAGTGGAATGAGGTGTGATTCCAGCCGGAACCTCCTTACCATGATGAGAATAACAAAAAGCAATACAATGGCCAATCCACTTAGAAATAGTTTGTTTAGAAACAGGTTTCCCCTGAGAACCCAAAGCAAAAGAAATAAACAACTGTTGAGACTGCCTGAACCCTTTGGTTCTGCTCAAATAATAACGCAACTGCCTGTGAATATCCAAAGAGTGCAAAATTTTTTCCCCTTTATTTTGGGGATCAGCATAAAATGTAGGCAAATGAATAGATTGGTTTAATGCCACATTAGAAACAACCTTAGGCATAAAAGTAGGGTTAGTACGCAGGGATACCCTATTCTTATGAAAAATCAGGAAGGGTTCAACTGCCATTAGAGCCTGTAATTCAGATACCCTTCTAGCAGACGTAATGGCCAACAAAAAATCAGTCTTCCAAGACAAAAACTTCAACTCCGTAGTAGCTACAGGTTCAAAAGGCGGTAGAGTGAGCTTTTCCAACACAAAATTGAGATCCCAGGAAGGAGTAGGAGCTCTACGTGGGGGTCTTATGTTTTTTGCCCCTCTAAGAAACTGCTTAAACAAAGGGTGAGAGAATAAAGGAGGGTCACAGTCATAGTGAGCAGAAATGGCTGCAGCATGAACTTTTACAGAGGAGAAAGACAAACCCTTGTCTAATAATTCTGTAAGATACTGAAGTGAAACACTCAAATTAGGCATAGAGACATCAAAGCTCTTTGTTTTGCTCCAAAGAAAAAATCTCCTCCATTTATCAGCATAAACTTTCCTGGTACTAGGCCGTCTGGCCTCCAAAATGACATTCAAAACTTGTTGAGGAAGCTGCGACCCCCCAGGGTCTAAAACAGAATATGCCAAGCTGTCAGATGCAGGGACTGTATCCTGACATTGCGGAAATGATTGCTTGCCTGGGACAAAAGGTGTGGAACTGATGGCAAAGGCCAAGGAGCCTCCCGTACTAAACTCCTCAGCAGAGGGTACCAGTGCTGACGTGGCCAATCTGGAGCTATTAGAATCATGCAAGGCTTGTCCTGTCTGACCTTCAAGAGCACCTTTGGAAGAAGAGGCAGAGGAGGAAAGGCATAGACATGAAGGTTGTTCCAACTGAATGATAGAGCATCCACTTTCCAAGCTTTTGGGTGAAACAGCTTTGTGCAAAACTTTGGCAGTTGGAAGTTTAGTGGAGAAGCGAACAGATCTATGTCTGGAGTTCCCCAAGCCATCGTCAACTGTTGAAATACAAGAGGATCCAATTTCCACTCGTGGGGATCCACCATCTGTCTGCTCAAAACATCTGCTAAGGAGTTCTGTGCTCCCGGCAGAAACCTTGCCTGAAGAGTGAGGTGCAAACTGAGAGCAGTCTCCCACAAAATCATAGCTTGTCTGCAAAGAGGGTACGAATGGGTTCCCCCTTGCTTGTTGATGTACCACATGACTGTTGTGTTGTCTGTTTGAATCAACACCTGTCCTGGTTGAAGTAGATCCTTGAAGGCCATCAGGGCAAATTGGACTGATAACATCTCCTTCATGTTGATATGCAAATGTTGTAGTCTGGGAGGCCACGTGTCTTGAACCCATTTCCCATTGAAGTGTGCTCCCCAAGCCATGTCTGAGGCATCTGTCGTTAAGATCTGACTCGCCTCTGGTCGGGTCACAGAGAGTCCCTTGTTTAGGTGACATTCCTGAGCCCACCACAAGAATTCTCTTTGGATGCAAGGTATTATCGGAATGACAGTGTCCAAATCGTGGCAGTGTTGAGTCCATACGCTTTTGAGATACGATTGTAGCTTCCTCATATGCAGTTTGGCATTGGGAAGCACCAGAATACAAGATGCCATGAACCCCAAGGCCTGAAGGACTGTCCTTGCAGTCAGCCAGGACCGTAGAGATAATTGCTGGAAGTAAAGGGCAAGATTTCTTTGTTTGTCCGGGGTCAAAAACGCCATCTGAGAGGCTGTGTTCAGTCTCACACCCAGAAAGCACATGTCCTGAGAGGGTACTAGACTGGACTTTGTTTCGTTCACAGAATACCCTAGGCACCTTAACACTGTCATAACATACTGAAGATGGTGAAGTAACTTGACTTTGTCTTGAGCAAGAATCAGGCAATCATCCAAATAAGGGTAAATTTGTATTCCCCTTAGTCTTAAGAAGGCTATCACCGGAGCCAGGACTTTCGTGAACACCCTGGGTGCAGTAGATAAGCCAAAGGGCAATGCAGAGAACTGATAATGAAAAGTGCCAGTCCGAAAACGCAGGAACCTCCTGCAGCTGGGCCTGATAGGAATGTGAAGATAAGCCTCTTTGAGATCCAGAGTTACCATCCAGTGATCTTTGCCTAGCAGAGGCAGAAGTTGTTGCAAAGTTAACATCTTGAATTTGGGAATGTCCAGGTATGTGTTGAGAATAGACAAGTCCAGAATTGGCCTCCAAGTGTTTCCTTTCTTTGGTACCAAAAACAGGTGAGAATAAAATCCTAGGCCCACTTCTGACGGAGGGACCCCCTGGATAGCCCCCATTTTTAAAAGTAAAGAAATCTTTTTTTGAGCCTCCAACTTTTGCTGAGGAGGAACGTCTGGCATGCCTTTGAAAGGAGGCAAGGTGTGAAAATAAAACTTGTAGCCTCGGTCTATAATATCCAACACCCATTTGTCCTGGGTGACTAAAAGCCAATTTTGCCTGAAAAGTGCCAACTTTCCTCCCAGAGGAGCTGCCAGACATGAGGGATCTGGCAGCTGGAGATACAGGTCATTGGGTCTGTTTACGAAAAGGCTGACCCCTGCCCTCACCTGAAGATTGTGCAGGGGAACTCCACGTCCTAGGCCTGAAAGAACCCTGAGCATGAGCTCTGCCCCTACCACGTCTAGATCTGCCCCTAGACTGTAAATCAGAAGAAGGATAAGCCCATCCCTTAGTAGGCCAATTTCTGCTAAATTTAGGGGGCTGCACCTGTAAAAAATCCTTAACTGTTTGCATAGACTTAGCTTTGTCTTCCATTTTCTTCAAAACTGACTCCACAGGAGAACCAGACAGAACTTCAGACTGAAGGGGAGCATCCAAAATTCGAGCTTTAACATGCTCTGACAAGTTCTGATCCTTAAGCCAGGCATGCCTACGAATAACTGATCCAGTGGCAGCCACCCTGGAAGAGGCCTGAAGAGCATCAAAACCACACTGCAAAGAATGCTTACCCACCTGATCAGAGGCATGGACTAAATCCTGCAATTCCTTACACTCAATGCCCTCTGCCAAAGCATCTACCTTAGATTTTAACTGACTTAGGAGAAAATTCTGGTACTTCAGCATATGAAACTGGCAATTCAAAGCCCTCATTGCTAGAGTGGAAGAGGTATACACTTTTTTACCCCACCTATCCAAAGCTCTAGAATCTTTATCCATAGGAACTGGATTCTTTACAACAGAAGCCCTGACACCCTTAGATCCCTGGCTAATAGTTTCCGGGTCAGCTCTCGGGCTCTTATACAAATATTTATGAGCCTCTGGCACTCTGTAATACCTGTCTGGCTTGACCGGGGCAGGAGGCAAAGAATCAGGATTAAGGGAAGCTTCAGAGAAAACATCCTGAACAACATCCAAAACAGGGGGTATAGCCAAGGGCCTAAGCTGTGGTAAAAACAAAAATTCCCCAAGTCTCTTTCTAGAATCTGAGAAATCCTGACCTTCCCACTTAAAATGCTCCCTCATGGAATGCAGGGTTTCAGAAAAAGAAAAATCCTCTGGGGGGGAAGCAGAAGGACTAGAATCCTCTGCATCTGAATCAGAGTAAGGAGGAAAATCCTGAATGTCTTCAGCCAAAGACTCCGAGTAATCTGAGGAATGCTCCAATCCTTCCACCTCTGGCTCCACCCTAGGCCTCTTATCTGGAGGGGGCAAAGAACCCCTGATTAAGGTAATCAAATCTTCTGCCATTTTCAGCATATGCTTTTTAGGTACAGAACCTGCAGAACTAGGGCTGACGCCAGAGGAAGACAAACCAGGCCTGACCTTGGAAGGTACCTTAGAGACAGAAGTAGAAGGCCTAACCACCTTATGCAAAGAAGGGACTACAGAGACCTGAGAGGCCCCCTCAGCCTGACCCAACTCCCGAGAGGCCACATCCTGCAAAATTAAAGGCTCCCCCTGAGACTCAGCTGAAACCTCGGCTGGATCCTGCTTGGACTTTAACGATTTTTCCTTAGCGGTAGCGGGCGTTGGAGGATCCGACGGCATATTGTAATTACACCGCTTACCGAAGACAAGTCTAGCACAATCTAACCTGCGTTTAATGGTGCGCTTATTAAATCTAGCACAAAAACGACGCCCGACTACGTCTTGTTCAAGAGGAATCTTGACCAATGGATGGGAGATTGCAGATATACCCCAGGGATTACTTCAGCGTCACTGCTTGACAGAGGCACAGCAAAATGATAGGCATAGTTTTTATTCAAACTAAAGGGGTGGCGAAAGCCACATAACTATGGGCTAGGCTTATAAATGCCCTTGGGCAGATAGCCTAGTATGAACCTATGAACCTATGAACCTATGAACCTATGATCCACAGATTCCACCGTAGTTTCTAAAGAACCGGCGTCCGTAACGGACGACTCATCCTGCTTGGACTTTAACGATTTTTCCTTACGCTTCTTAGCGGTAGCGGGCGTTGGAGGATCCGACGGCATATTGTAATTACACCGCTTACCGAAGACAAGTCTAGCACAATCTAACCTGCGTTTAATGGTGCGCTTATTAAATCTAGCACAAAAACGACGCCCGACTACGTCGTGCTCAGGCCCCAAGCAAGGAATACAAAGAGAGTGGTAATCCCTATGAGGTATCTGTTTCCCACAAGAAATACAATTATTCACTTTTTCTGACATCCGGATTTAACTGAGGCAAGAAAAGACAAAAATATTCCCCAGCAGACTTAGCCCAACTTGGTCTTCGGTCTGAAACTCAGAATCTGAAATTTCAGGACCTTGACGGCACTTGCAAACACTGCTTCTGCTTCGGACCATGCGGCAAGAAAGACTGAGGATATGGCGTCGGTCATGCGCTTTAGTACCACGGCGTACTGACGTCAGATCTGAGCGACCATGACCGACGCCAGCCTAACACTTTGGTATTCGGGCCGACCGAGGACAGCGGACTACCCACAGGTTATGACTGCAGCAATGTGAGATGAAGAACATCACAACTGGGACATTCTGTATAAGTTAAATGTTTAATACAGCAAACCTGTGGATGCATTCTGTATCCAGGGGTGACATGTGCAAGCATTTTATTTCAGTAGCAGAAATTTAAAATGCTGCTCTTTGACTGTGCTTTGCAGTATACAATCTCTCAGTGCAGAAGAGCATGATTGTGTGTTTGCTGCATCTTTTCTGCAAAAAAGATGATAACATATAGCTGGTTAACACTTTTTTCTGTTTTAATGTACTTTTAGGGTTATCAGTTTATTTACTCGATGCCTCCTTCCACGCATATATTTGCTCAATGACTCCTTTCATGCATATATTTGCTCAATGACTCCTTTCACGCATATATTTGCTCAATGACTCCTTTCAGACATATGTTGGAAGCTTTCTTCTGGTTAACTGGCACGGACTTATGCAAGTAGAGTTAAAGAGAATCAAACCCTTGCTAAGAGGATGAAACGTGTTACCAGCTCGCATCCTCAGTACTGCAGAACAGTTTATAGGTTTCATAAGTGTTTATTAAGTTAATACAGCTAATAACCAAAAGGACCTTTTTAAGCCTAGCCATGCATCCCAAATCTCTGACAAGTTCTGATACCCTTGATAAGCGTCAGCAGGGGCATGGGAGATAAACATTTACAAGTTGCCTGTGTCCATTAGAGATGTAGGTGACAAACTAGGAATGCATTTTGGTTCCTCATCCAATTGTCCAAGTAGCAATATCGCTTACTCAGAGGTGATCTCTGCCTGACTTACAAAGCCATGTCCAACTCAGAATTGATGGACATGTTCCACCTAAAGAAATCCAAGTGACTGCGAGCCATGCACTCTAGTAAGCTAAACCTCATCACAACAATAAATAGAACATGCTGAAGGGATAGATTCCTGTCACAGGACTCCCCATGCTTTGGAATAAAATTCCAAATTACATCAGGCAGAGCCCCTCACTAACACTCTTCAAGAGAAACCTTGACAAGTGGATGGGTAACAGAAAATGCACCCCTGGGATCACTTCATTGGCTCTGCTTGACAGAGGATCAGTTAATTAATCAATGGGGTGGCGAAAGCCGACACACTCTGGCTAGGCTTATGTATGCCCTTGGGCATATAGCCTAGTACCTACCTATGAACTTGAATTGATTAGGGAGGAACTCTGCTTCATATGGATGGGAGCCTGTTCCATAGTCGCTGAAGTCCCTGGGATACATACCTATCTCTCTAGCAGGACCTATTTATATCACAGGCAAGGATTAAGTCTTTACAATGGATAATTCTGGTGCTGTTCGTTTTGTGGATATGCAGGACATCCATCAGAGTGGAGTCTGACAATGCCCTGTATCCCAGGCATAGATCTCCCCTCTCAAAAGCCTGTAGGAGACAGACTACAGGGATAAGGCCTTTAGGCAGTCTGCATAGGATATTTCACTTATGCCCTGTATTCTTTTAGTGAGGAACCTCTGTGGATGTTCCAGTTGTTGGATATGCCTGGTTAGGTACATACCAAAGGGGGCATTGTACTTAATGATAGATCTGATGAATTCTGAATACAGTGGAACAATGACTTCTCTGGACTTAGATGCAATACCTTTGTTTATAAGTTGTGCAGCACAGAATGATGTCCTTACTACTTTAGACATGTGATGGTCAAAGTATAGATTACTATCTATGTGTGTCCCTAAGTCCCTGACTACTGGGTCATCTCTAAGGTGTGTGGTCAATACGATAGTTACATGGATGGATGACTTCCCAAAGTATACCGTTATGCATTTCTTGGCATTTAGTTTTAGTCCATGGTTGTGACAGCAGTTGTTTGTCTGTGTCATCCTCTCCTGGAGAACATTTGTGTCAGTGTGGGATTCAATGACAGCTCCGAATTTGCAATCATATGCAAATTTAGTCAGCCAGAGACCAGTTTGCAGAGGTGGACTCCCCAGTTCTAACTTCCTGGGTCCTGTGTGTGAGCCAATTGGGAATCCACCGGCTGACATACGAGTTTGTTCCTAACCTCTTGAGTTTGTCGACAATGCCTGAGTGGGGTATTATGTCAAATGCCCTGGGAAAGAAGGAGAATAATGAGTACGGGGCAGGGCTTTGAAAGGGTGTGGCCTGCTAGTGTAACCCATAATATACTGGAATCCGTGTAACCCATGCTAATATACTGCAATTCCAAGGCTCAGAAATGAAAATCCCAGAATGGGGCAGGGCTTTGAAAGGGTGTGGCCTGCTAGGGTAACCCATAATATACTGGAATCCGTGTAACCCATGCTAATATACTGCAATTCCAAGGCTCAGAAATGAAAATCCCAGAATGGGGCAGGGCTTTGAAAGGGTGTGGCCTGCTAGGGTAACCCATAATATACTGGAATCCGTGTAACCCATGCTAATATACTGCAATTCCAAGGCTCAGAAATGAAAATCCCAGAATGGGGCAGGGCTTTGAAAGGGTGCAGCCTGCTAGGGTAACCCATAATATACTGGAATCCGTGTAACCCATGCTAATATACTGCAATTCCAAGGCTCAGAAATGAAAATCCCAGTGACACAATACACAAAAAGGGAATTATCATAGTCCAAGATTACCATGTCTCCGAGCATTTCGCTTTCCCTTAGACATAGTAATCTCAATTAGCATCTGTCTCTCAACATATCTACATATAGTGTGGTAATTCGAAATATGCACTTTACTTTTGTTGCTTATTTTTGTAATTCAGGAATTGGCACCAACGGGTCTCAGAAACATAACATGAACGAGTATCCCATAGCATCTTAGCTATATATATGTGTTTGAAGACATGTTAAGAACTAAACAAACATATCCTCCATGCTTACACAGGGTTCCTTTCCTGTATAATTCTTGCTCAAAATTAAATAAAAGTTGGAATAAATATTTTGTGTAAGGGGTAACTCATATCAGGGAGAAATAATGATGCCTGTTACAGCGTGAAATGTGTTTAGAAAGAGAGGAGTAAAACAAAAGAGTTTTTACTGTTGCTTCTCCTACCAGTTTTTTCTTTATAGAACAAATTACTAAAATGCTAATCTGTTTTTCGGCATCTATTATTTTAAAGGTACATAAATCCAGTTTTAATCAGCATTTTTAATTCAGACAGTTTTTGTTGATACCTTAGACATGAGATAAACTATGCAATTCGTTTTAATTTGCGGTCATTTTCTTAACATTTGATTTGTTGTCACCTTTGTCTGAGCTGGACTGTGATTTATGAAACAGTTACATTTTGCCATGTGGAATGTTCATCTGAGCTTTAGTATTCTTTGCATTTTTTATTACAACTTTGATTAACTGTAATATAAGACATAAAATGGAAATGCATTTCACAAATAAAGATGCTCTCTTACAGGTAGTAATCTAATTCAAGGACCTTTAATGCTGACATAATTATCATGCATAAAAATGACTGCAATGTATCCAATATCTGGATATGGCAATTCATATACAATAATGCAGATATAGTTTGAAAAATATTCAAAATGTTCAGCAATAGACAAATCTCAGCACCTCACAGTATTTAGATATAAACCTATCAAATAAGGTCAAGGCAGGATCCATACCTCAAAAAACAAATCAAACATATTTCTGAAAATGGGCTCCTTTTTCAATTAAGACACTTTTACACCAAAATTGATACATACAATTATATCGGTTACTTTTTTAAAAAATAATTGTAGCACACCTCTAAAGTTTTTGTTTTTATGCTCTTCAACAAATTCTTATTCATTTCCAGAATTAATTCTTGCATTTTTTTTCCTTTTGCTTTAAGTACAATCTGGCTATAGACATGTAGGATTAAGAGCAGTTCTCTAATCATAACCAAGTTGTCATGAAAAAGGGTCCGATTCCAAAAGACTTGCTCCCAGTGTAAGTCACCAACTACACCAAGAGCAAGTCTTTTGGAAAGGATCTATATCACATAGTCGAAGTTTTATAACTTCTAACACGGAATGTTCGAATCATTCCATTCGACGTTACAAAACTTTGACTAGTGATTAAAAAAAAAAAAAAGAAGTAAAAACAAAATAAACTGTTGTAAGCAGGGAGGCAAGCTACCCTGCACCCCCCACACCTCCGCTAATTAAATATACCAACTTCGAGATCATACCACATTGAAATGAACAGAAACCTCCCCTTACACAGATTTCCATTTAAATGCTCGAACTTGTACAAGTTCAAACTTATGGTCTCTACCATATGCGGTTCGAACTTGTACAAGTTCGACTATGTGATAGGAACCCTTTTGGAAACTGGACCAATGTTTCAAGAAATGTATTTCACCTCAAATCCATTTTGAAAATGGCTATGATCAGAGACCCAATCATAATTGTGCAGAATACATGGGGAGTTTTAGCACAAAGTGTCCAAAGATTCTATCAGCTTTTAAAGCTGTCGGTTGATTCATACTTCAAACCTATTCCTGATTTTCAGGAATGTCATTGACTATGGCTTATATTTTTGCTCCATCTTTCCTTACAGCAAACAAACAGTGGCAGACCTTACAGTTAGGACTATTTATCAGAATTTGCATGGTGATACATTCGTATTATTATCTGAATGTTCTAAACAAGTAGTACTAATTCTTAAAAAAACAAAAACATCCCTAGTATATGTTTTTTATCCTTCATTCATTTTGGACTTGTGTGCATTTCCCTTATTAACAGCTTCAAAACAATGCATTTATTACAGCCATACTTCATTTCTGGTTGACATCTATGCAGCAGAGTAAGATATGTCACAGTTTTAAAAGAAGTTACTAAGTTATTGTTACAATTCTACTGTGACTGTCATCCATGTGGTAGCATGACGTTCACTTAGCTATAACAGTGAGGTTATTTTCTGAATTCAGGAATATGCTTTAGGCTCAGAAAAATGCTAATCTTGCAGTGTTTTATAAGCCTTATTTTTATAAATGTATACATTTTACTTTTGTTTTATTAATATTTAACTTATTAATAATTACAATCAAAATGGTGTATTATTGTTGCTGTTGTTATTGTTCTTACTGTACCACATGGAGTGCGGTAATTACGCTCTTATATTTGGAAAAGGGCAAGCAAAAGCCAAGTGGCACAAAACCCAATCTTAAAAAATGTTAAGCACCCGCTGCTAAAGTTGTTAAGGTCGGGTCTTGTGGTAGGCAGTAAAATCTGCCTGAATTGACCAACAAATGACAGCGGTGGAACAAAAGATTTATTTCTGCCTGCTATCAACAGGAATAAGGTGTCCCTTCCTCCAATTAACTTAGAAACTAGCCGGAATTACAGGATGTATGTTCACCTGGATTTTTTTTGAAGAAAACCAACTCTGAAACTTAACAGTATGTCATTTTTAAGTGACTTCAAGTCCTCAGTGGTTTTGACCTAAAAGCACAGTTTTTATGAGGAATAGACCAAAAATATGAAGTAGTAACCTGGACATTATACAGAAATCTGGACAGCTGACAGGCATGAAAGGTGAGTGTAAACATAACGAATTGCATTGTACTACCTTTTTGACAGCGAACACTAAGTGATTTATGGCTTTTGCAGCCGGCAAAGCACTTAGCAATTTTTTTTCTGTTTTACTGTAACTAGTAATAATAGACCACATGAAGTTCCATGAACTACAAATAATTATGATTGTGTCACCCATCATAACCTAATATTTTGTCTTCTTGGCATGGACACCAAGATTCACCTCTTGAGTTTCACTCAAAGGGGTGAATTTCTTGGCATCTATGTCTCAAACACATAATAAGCAGGTTATGACTGGCGACCCCATCATAATCCTCTATATTATTATTATTACTATTGTTGCTATTATAAATATCATTTTTCTTCTTCTGTGTATTATTTTTATTTCCTTATTTTATTTATTTATTAACATTTGTTTACTGGGGAAGTCCAACTTGAAATGAGCCAATTTTCAGCAGAGGTCTGGGGAGAAATACTCCAGGTGCATGTCTTTGTAATGTGGGAAGGAAATGGCAGCCCCCAGAGGAAACTCACACAAATGCAGGGAGGACATGCAGACTCCACACAGAAGGTACCCCAGCTGGGAATCGAACCAGAGAACCTCTTGCTGTGAGGCGACAATGCAAACCACTACAGTACTACGCAGTCCTGTCTGTTTATGAAATTGTAAATAATAAAAATGTTTCCTAACCAAATGTTTTACATAGAAAATGTTTATAATATGTTATTAAAATATTTCTCTTGTTTGGACCACCACTGAAAATGAATCTAGTCAAACGTTTCTGGTAAGCAAATGCCAATAAATAAATAAATAAATAAATAAGTGAAAGGGAAGGTGTCTGACAATTAGCACAGAGGATTACAGTTAAGAGCTGTTAATGAGATGCTTCCTATGGTACAGGTTTAATTAATTCTCTCAGGTTCTATTTGCCTGTTGTGTAACTCCCAGAAGTTCACTTATCCGAACAGTGCCGGTAGGGTGACCATCAACAGGGCTCATTTGGGTCAGTGCTCTACTCTGTTTAACAAACAAAATTCTGGTTGAGCAAAGAAAACAAAAACAAACATTATTTTTTCCCACTAAACCATCACAATCACAACTTCTATTTGTTGTTACTTCCCCAACAGCATAAACGTTCTAGAAGTATAGGGATTTAAATGTATTCAAATTAAGTTTGATTACCCTGATAGTACACTGATCACGGTACAGCATTTGCATGCACAGCCCGGATTTACACAGTCACAAAATAAAATAATTAAATAAATAAAAGAGAACTAATTCACAGACACAGTGTAATCACAAAAGGTACAAGTCCGATCGACAATTGAAACAATTATGATATATTAATAGAGGAGAAAAACAAATGTAGATTAATGTTGGTTACAAATCTGGGAAGTAAGCAGCAGATGGGAAGAAGGAAGGAGAGGTGAGGCAGGTGATTTCATATTATTTATTTATTTAATTTAACATTTTAAAGAAAAAAAGTCAGACTGGGACAGAGCCCATTTTCTATGGAGGCCCGGGAAGAAATGCTCCTAGGCACAGGTTTTTGGAATGTGGTAAGAAACTGAAGCACCTGCAGGAAGCCGGCATGAATGCAGGGAGGACATGCAGACTCCGCACAGAAGGCACTCCAGCCAAGAATTAAACCGGAGAACCTCCTGGTCTAAGGTGTCAATGCTAACTGCTGCACCATAGTGCCAACCCTATTCTGTTCTGCATGCATAAAAGACCATCCCTGTCATCACTTTTTCATTCACTAGTTCTGATCTGACAAAATAACACATAGTGCATGATTTCTGTTCAAAGATAGTTTGTATAAACTCCTTCCAATGGAATTCAGAAATTGCTGGGGAAGAGCTTTAATGCATATATATAATTGCACCCTACATTTAAAGCCTTGTCAGAGATTTGCTTGGAAGTGAGCTGATTTTTCGGCCCAATAAAACACTAATCCTATTGGTTCTACTATGAAATGTCGAATTCCTGAAAGCTGATGCATCAAAGAGCCAAAAATAAAATGCAGACAACCAAAAGGGTGAAAAACACTTCAACATGGTGGGAAGTCACCCACTACTCCAGTACTTATATATACCAACTCCATGTTCGCACCAACTTAAAGAAGGGTGAAATCTCCCTAAAAAAATGCATCATTTCTGGTGCACTATGAGAAAGCACACCAGCAATGACTTCCTATGGGAAAAAGCATTTAGCATTACGACATTTATGTTTTTTTTCTACAGGCTACTGAAACTGGAGGAATTTCTCCACAAACTTGTATAAGGAAGCCAGTTCTATCAACGGAATGATTTTTAGCAGTACTATCAGTAAAAAGTGATCATAAAGCTGTGAATTCTGTTAGCTGTGGTAGCACCTTTTCAGCACTGTCATTTCCCTGCCTGCACTTAAAGATGCTCTGAAATCCATTATTTTTTAAATATCACCATATGAAGAATCCTGACTGAACAAAGATTTACAGAGTGTTTTGCAGATATTCTAGCTGAAATTGCATAGCAATTAAGCTTTTTGCAGGGATACTGTAATAGGTGGGGACACCATGCAGTAATGTATTTCCTTCTTAAAACAATGCTTGTTTGTTCTGAAAGCAATCTACAAGTCATAGATTTCAAACCGCAGGACTTTCAGTATTTTATACACACCTTCAGCTTTTCATCCAGTTTGCCAACAGTACCTTGACTGGGGCCTTCACCACCCACCATAGGTTTTCACTGCTTGCATTGTACAGCTAGCATTCAATTTAGGATGCAGTGTTATTGTTATGAACAATCCATTCTTCTGTTATTTTCTGTAAAGGTTTGCCTGTAAACTACAGGGTAGGTTTTAGTTTTTATTCTGCAGTGATGGAGTCATCCAAAATATGTCTCTCCGACAGTGGGTTCAAAGGGGACCCTCCTAAGTAAGGAACTGCTAGTTCTTGTTAAGACTACGGATATGACTTAAAGCATGTTAAATCTGTACGATTTAAATACCACAGTTAATTATAAGAATTAGGTCTTCTTCTTCTTTTGGCTTTTTCCTGGTTAGGGGTCGCCATAGCGGATCACCTGTCCGCTCATGATTGGCAGTGGAGTTTTACAGTGTCGAGTTGCCAGCCTGGTGCCCAACCTTCCACAGAAGGCACACACATGCACGCACTCACACCTAGGGCCAATTTGGAGTGTCCAATCCACCTACAGCATGTCTTTGGGATGTGGGAGGAAACCGGAGCACCCGGAGGAAACCCATGCAACCACAGAGAGGACATGCAGACTCCGCACAGAAGGCACCTCAGCCAAGGATCGAACCGGAGAACCTCTTGCTGTGAGGCAGCAATGCTAACTGCTGCACCACCGTGGCCACCCTAATTATAAGAATTATGTCTAAAGTATGATATTATTAGCCAGCTAAATAAAAGAGGAACTTGATTTGTTCTGAGATGAATTCTAATAACTATTCAGTTATCCTTTTCATTCAGGTTACTTTCTGTAATGGATTCGATGAAAGGTGTAAACCAATGCACTTACTTATCTACACAGAGCAAGAACCTTACTCCAAATTGTCAAATAAAATCCTCATAATCAACTACTAAGATTTCAGAGAGGGACAACATATGTTATCAAAACATACAAGTCAGTACAGGGTATAAACGGTGTCCAAAATCTATCATGCACAGAATTAATGCATAATGTACTTTAACATATGACAATGTGGCTTCAGCCAAAGGTTAAAGCTTTGACTAGGTACATTATAAAATAAAATGGCTTATACAAAGTATAATGCTTTAGAGACCCCAAAATAGGACTCAAACAATGGGTAATTATATATACATGCACTTAACCAGGTGAGCACACCAGGCAAATGCATATGTACAGAATCAAACCCTGCACCCCTGACTACAGAAAATATCTCATTAGTATCAGAAAGTTCTAATTCTCTACAATAACCTCCAGTCAGTTGTTATGTAGAATAAATGTGTATATGCTAAAAGGGTTTTCCCTATTCTGTAGGGAAGATGACATATATATTCAATATGACATATTGGCTAGAATCTTATGAAAATGACTCATTTTATTTATCAGGGAAATCTTTACCTGGTTTGGTTACAACAGAATTAAATTAACTGCGATGCACAAAGGACTAACAATAAATTTTACCTCAGTACACAAGTCAGACAGAAAAGGTGCAAACTTTTTAGCAGACTTCTTAAACAACAAGCTAGCAGCAAACTCTAGCAAAATGCTTCTTAGAGTGCTTTTCCACTGTTCAATAATGGTGGAATCTAATGCATAAGTGGACAAGGGAGGTCAGATATTTGTACACAGTACCATGGTAAAACAATGGGTTATGACAGAATTAATTAATTATCAACAGTTTATTTTATATATATCTACTAATTTGCTTCAGTTGCCAGAGGTGCAACTCTCTGAGAATCAGAGTTCTTTCATCAGAAATCACTATTGGCGAGTTGTGCTGAAAGTGACTCCATTTTGGGGAGAATTTCACCCTTTTTCAAGTTGGTGTGACTGTGGAGTTGGTTTGCCCCCTGTTCCCATGCACACAACTCAGGGGGTGCAGGAAGGGTCTTTTTGGCAAGATTTTTTTTGGCGACTGCAAGTCAGCAATTCTAATCCTCAGTGCATTCACTTTCGTCCACTCATAGTGGAAGCATGTAACACTAATGTAAATATTTGGTGCTTAAATGTGCTAGACTTGGAAGGAAAATGCTAGGATGCAACATGGGTGCATGAAAACATCTAAAGTAATAAAAATGCAAAACAGCAATAGTTAACTTTTATAATAGAAAACCAAACATCAAATAATTAAAGTCAGATGATAAAAAGGAATATGACCAAAGAGCTCAATTTATTCACTGAAAAGGGAAATCTGTTAACTACTGTGGAATGAGGCAAAAAATGGTCAGACAACATTAAAGCTTGTGTAGTTAAACTGGAAACTGCAAAATGTGATGCAACTTTCAAAAGCTGCAGATGTTTAGAGCACCATATGTAACTACTATTAATAAGGGGATTAAGGTCATAGTAAGTAATACATTTAAATGCCTCACACAAAATCTTGCATACCTGATGGTGTCACAAATATGCTAATACAACAATAAAGTTAGTAACAGTAGCTATAGATTTACAAGACTGAAATTAGATTTGTTACTTTGGTCACCATACACATGTGCATTTGTTAACCAGGTAAGTCTGCTAGGCAAATGGAAAAAGGAGGAATCAAACCCTGCATCTTGACTAAAGAAAATAGCTCATTAGCAGCACAGTGCTTTAATTATCTGCACTAACCTCCAATCAGTTATTATGTAGAATAAATGTGTCTGTGTTAAAAGGGGTCTTCCCTTGGCTGACTGTTGCTGACAAAGTTTGCTGAAGACTGCAAACTGGGAGAGATCATTGAAACCACTAGCGATGTCAGCATCCTTCAAGAAGATCTTATGCAGACTAATGACTGGTGCCAAACTCATGGTCTTAAACTTAAAGTAAAAAATGCATTATCATCCCATCCCCTTCAGCAAGGGTGATGTTCCGGCAAACTACCACATCAATAGCAATACCCTAAGCACACAGTCAGTGGAAAGAGATGTGGGCACACGGGTCAACAGAAACCTTACTTTCAATCATCGTGTCTCCACAGTGGTAAGAAGGGCATTTATATTAGTCATCTCATAAGTAAGGGCATTGCCTCCAGAAAAGAGAAGTTATAGCCCCCCTCTACTCTTCCTTCATCAGGCCAATAATACAGTACAACACTTCCTTTTGTATGTTCCTTTCCAAACACCTGCAGCAATTGGAGAGGCCATAAAGTTTCCTTACAAAGAAAATTCAGTGTGTTTGTGATCTGCCTTATGTGAGCAGACTGAAATCATTGTCACTTTACTCTGTGTCATACAGACTGCTCAGAGGTGACCTGTGCCTTGCATACAGAGAAATCTCTGACCCAGCTTTAATGGAAATGCTGCACATGTGTAAGTAAAATGGCACATGGGTCACTCGCTCAAAGGATCCTTACCCGGTATGTGACATCAACAAAACTTGATGGAGGGACAGATTTGTCTCACAGAGGTTGCCCCACCTTTGCAACAGGCTTCCTATTTATGTTAAACAAAGGCCTTCATTGGCACTAATTAAGCGTAATTTGGATGACTGGATAGGTAACCGGAAATTCACCCCAGGGGTTCCACCTATGTCCTTCTTGGAAAGGAGTAATAGGTGATTTTAGTGTCTGCTTGAACCAGACACCCTTGGGAACATGTGTTGAACTTGTCTAGGCTTGTAAGGACCTGGGGGCTGTTAGCCTAGTAACCTCCTATGATCCTATGATCCCTATTCTGTGGGGAAGATACATATCTATTCTAAAATGTGAAAAAGGAACATGGATAATTAAGGTAATCCTCACCTTTTATCTAGATCACAGACTATTTTGAAGTGCTTAACAAAAACAGTGACACTCCAACACTGATAATACTGCCATGTAACTGAAATTACATTAGGAAAGTTCTCAAATGAAATTTACTTAAAACATTATGATATATTAATAAAACCCTTCACCAACTAAAATATTGCTTTAAAATATCACACCTCCTTACTCCCACATCCTTAGCAAGAAACATTCTTGCCACCAAAACTGAATATGGCCTCCCTCTACTTATATACCACTGTAGTATAAGTGCACATAAAAGTCAAACCACTGTATACATAATTTGCAGAGGAAAATTGTCAATAACGACTATTTCAGTGTGTTAACTGGCTTCATGTAAATGAGAAGACCAACATTTTGTTAGCTCATCTATAAAATAATAAAATGGGTTACTGCCCTCCCTTAAAAATAAAATTCAAATTAGACCCCTAGATTATTCTTTGAGGGATGGGCAAGAAGATGCCTTGACATTCATCAGACTATGTTTCAAAACTGCTACTGGTGAAAAGGCCACATTTAAAATGTGTCCAGCATCATGGAATCATATTCCACAAGAGGTGAGAATGCAAACCACCATGGAAGAGTTTGAAGTTAAAGTCAAGCATTTACAAGAACAGTCTAAGTGAACTCACTACAATGAAAAGGGTTAATCTACACAGGTAATGCCCAAGTCATTCAGATGTCATATAGTCTCCCAATGTTCAAACTAAACTGATTGTTGCTACATCCAAGCTACTATAAATTAACAATACTCATATTACCCTAGTAACAATACTTGCATTAATACTATGACACTATTGTAAATAATGTAAATCCATCAAAACCAGACACAAAAAGCAGTTCTTTATTATCCACTTAATTGAACTAAATTTCCTAAATGTGAGGTGTACATTTGCCTACAACTGTAAATATTAACGAAATCAATTTTCTTTATCTGCTGCATATCCCACTACAGGAGCAGGGAAGACCGCACTGAGACAGCTCCCTATGTACCTGCATGGAAGAAAGTATTTTGCTAAAATAAAAAAGGCAATTTGTGACTTGTTTTATCTGTGAAATGACGCATTCCCCAAAGCTTCATACTTGGGCACCTTTATTTCTTATTTTATTTTTACTATAGACTTAGGATGTTTGTTACGTATATGCGTAACCATGCTCAGGTAACAGCTGGTCTGGCTCTGACGTACAATGTTTTGTGACATAATTTTACACTGACAAAACTGGAGTAATCACATATTGACATAGGCCTAGATTCATAATGAATAGAGCAATAGCACAACTTGTCCTGCACTGATAGGCCATTAAGGGACTCATGGTCCTGTATATTCTGACAAGGGCAAAATCTAGTTGCCCAGGTATTGCACGACTACAATATGCTTCAGTGAGAAGCTGAAACAGCTGTCCAGTGGCTAGCCATACCTAGTAAGAGGGCTGTACACAACTACTCTATACACACAGACAGATCTCTCTCTCTCTTTATATACACCTACACACATACACACACACACACACACACACACACACACACACACACACACACACACACACACACACACACACACACGCGCACAAACACAGCAAGCCTTCTACAGACACATCCATACTCTCTCTCCCAGTACTCAAACATACAATCCCCAAAATGAAATGGTACATGTGTGTGAGACAACACAGTTGTACAAACTTATGAATGCCATTTTTTGTTGTTAAAAAGGATGACAGTGCAATTTACAGTAACTGAAGTTTTAGAGTCTGACACATTTGCTATCTAATATTAATAATAAATTAAAATGCCATAGTCATATTCAGGGAAAATGGAAATTAATTTATTCAGAAAAAAATTGTTATGCATGTGTACCAAATACCGCAGGGTTAACTAAATGGAAAACTTTAGCAAATACATTCTTGTTTTCTGTACTCATGTTTCATTTACTAATTTATCCCATGTGTGAATGCTCCTAGTGGAAGAAATTACATATATTATCATTCCCTACAGTAATCTATTATAACAGGTTGCCAGTACAAATTACATGGATTAATTTTATGCTCAAAGTCCATGGAATCCAAATACATTTTAAATCAAATTCCAATTGTACCTAAAATATGCCGAATTTGTTGTATTAATGCATCAGCAAATTCACTTTATTAGTATCTCAGCCATAGAATATCAGTCACAATTATTGTGTGTGTGTGTGTGTGTGTGTGTGTGTGTGTGTGTGTGTGTGTGTGTGTGTCTCTCTCTCTCTCTCTCTATATATATATATATATATATATATATAAATGTAAATGTATTTTATATACATATATACATGGATCAAGTTTAAAATGTCAAAATACCAAAGGATTGAAAATCAAATGTTCAAAATATCAAGCCTCTGATTGCTAAATATAAAAAGAAAAACAGCACAACAACAGAAACATTTTTGCAGGGGGCAAGGCCCCCTCTTCCACCCCTCCATGCACTATGCATATTATAAATGGCAGCTCTAAGATTACACCACATTAGAAAAAGGACAAACCCCTGATCACTAGAAATACCATCAGTTATCAAAAAAGACTGTTCAACGTTCAAACAGTTTGACTAATTAATTGTCACTCATCTAGTCAGCATGTAATAGATGAGTATTTTGGGGTTCTGTTCAAACAGCTTTATTTTAGACAAACACATCAGGATTGAGGCTTAATACCTTTAACTTAGATAAACATATATACAGACTAGCTATTATATTCATACATGCTCACTCTCTGGCTGCACTCTCAAAATGGCACTGAAGCTAGCATATGCTTGATATTTATATGCACTTTCAGTGCTTGAAAAGCTTCTTAAAGACACAGCACATACACTCTTGTTCTACATCCTCCTTTGAGAAATAGGTCATGCAATACTGACAGCATCCATTGACATGCAGTCAATACAAATAATTATTTGTTATGCTATTATGCAGAACTAAATACACAAATACAATTATATCCATGTCGTGTATTTCACACTAGGTCTGGAAATACGACCAAATCGTGTGACATAAAATTTAGAATGGGATTTAGCAACTGGGACTGTCTCTATGGAATGTTCAACCTTAGAGACATCAGGAATGGAAGCATAAAAAGGGTTGGGAGGGTGGCCTAATGGTTAAGGTGTTTGCCTTACAAACACAAGGTGCAGGGTTTGAGTATCACAAGGGATAATTGGCTAGGCTTAAAATGGCTCGCAAGGGCAGTTAGTACTAATCTATGAATCTATGAAGATGTTAAGACAAGTTCTGCAACTCAAACATTGTCTTGATTGCTCTGAGATCTAGAGTCTGTATTACAGGACCAATGCTACGATATTGATTCTGGTACAGGAAGAATATGTCTACAATCTGTCCTGTACTCCACACCCTCAGATTCTACGAAGCAGGATCTCAGCTCAGTACATATACCTGCTACTTGACCAATCTGGTTGAAACCTTTCCCAGTTTGTATCCTCACCGTCTCTCCTTCTTTCAATGGACGAAGAATTCTGCTCGATTTATCATAACTGGACTTTTGGAAATAAGCTTCCTGAATAATTGGGCTCTAATTGTTCTGTTGTTCTTAGCTTTAGGCCACAAGAAACTGGAAATAATATGCAGTGTTGTTCTGGTTTGCCTGGATAGAAGTGTCTGAGGAGACGAGGCAAGTATATTGTCACGGGGTATGTTTCTGAGATTATAAAGATACTGTACCAACCTTATAATACCCCTATACTTTCTCAACGTTTAATCCCTTATAATAATCTTACCTCCCTTCGATCTTCTTCTAAACTCATGACCAAATCTATAAAGTCCCATAACTTAGCTGGTGACTCTCTGTTCACTAATACTGTAGGAAGGATATGGAATCAGCTACCCACTGATATCACTCTAATCCCCTCCTTACCACTCTTCAAACAAAAAATCAAACTGTACTTCCAAAATCACTGGCTCTGCTCCTGTAGGACTCCTGACTGACCTTTTTCTTTCCCCCTACACTACTAGAATCTTTACACTATACTTATTTACTATACTTATTCCTCCTTCTTATTGCCCTGTTGCTCTCCTCTTATGCTCCGACCCTCTCCTCCTTTATCTCTCCCCTGTCCTCTCTTTCATCTTCTTACCCTTCTCCTCACTAGACTATTGCATCTTTCTCTCTTCCTCCTTTGTATTTCTTCTGTAATTCCCTTCTTATCTCCCATTCTACTTTTTCTCTCCAACGAATTATCGAAAATATGCTGCTAATCTTGACGTTTTGTAATGCTTCTACTGAACAACTATATTTTTGTGTGTGTTCCTTAGGTATTTTGTTTTTCGTGTTACTAAATGTATATTCTTTTTGTACTTAATTGATTTTATAATTTGTCTCCTTGTAATTTAGTATCTGTGGAGCTTTTCTCCCCGGGCCTCTACTGAAAATGGACATATATCCAGCTAGACTAGCCAGGTTAACAAATGTAAAATAAAATAAAAATAAATAAAAATTCTGGGAGACATTGGTATTGTTATGCTTTGACCTTTCAAGTAATTGCTTTGCACTCTGCACTGCACATTCAGCTAGTCCATTTGACTGCGGATATTCAGGACTGCTAGTAACATGTACAAAGTCCCATTCTCTTGTAAATTTCTGAAACTACTGACTAGTAAATTGAGTACCATTGTCAGAAATAACTTTCTGTGGACTACCATGGACTGAGAAATGAGGTTTCAACTTAGTGATAGCAGTGGACATTAGATTAGGTAGTAAATCAATCTCAAGCCATTTCGAATAAGAGTCTACCAATACTAAGTAATGCTGATTGTTCCACTTGAATGTAGCTGTGGCTACTGTTGACCAAGCTAGTTCAGGAACTTGACCTAGCTGAAGAAGTTTTCTCGCAGATGTGGTTTGGTACTGAACAAGAAGAAATGCCTTTTACTAGAGAAGGCCAAAATATTAGTTATCTCGCCACTCTTTTGGTAGATTTGGAACCTGAGTGACCATGATGCAAAATCTGGATATATTCTTGTTGCAAAGAAGCAGGAACAACAATTTTAGGACTTTTGAAAATAATGCCATCTTCCATCAACATCTCATCTCTGTAAGGAAAAAAAATGCACTTCAGGTGGTACACTAGATTGCTTTGATGGCCATCCATCATTAATATATTGGGTGAGCTTTTCCAAAACTGGATCAGTCTGTGTATGATCTCTCAGCTCATCAAGTCTCATGGTAGAAAAATTATGCATTTCCATTATCTCAGAATCAAAATTCTCTGCATCAAGCTGTTCCTTTGATTTTCTGTGTGATCTGGATAAGGTATCAGCCAGATAAAGAAATGTCTACAATTTGTATAGACCATTTTGAAGTTGTACTTTTGCAATTTGAGCATCATTCTCTGTAATCTCGGTGGAGCTGAATGCATTGGCTTCTTTAGAATAGTAACTAGAGGTTGGTGATCAGTTTCAATCTGAATAGCTCCACCATAGATATAATCATGAAACTTTCAACATGCAAATACTATTGCCAAAAGTTCTTTCTCAATTTGAGCATATTGCATTTCAGTTTGAGTAAGGGCTCTATATGCATGGGCTACTTGTCTATCTTCTTGAAGAATAACTGTGCCAAGACCAAATTCTGAAACATCACAGGAAAGAGTGACTGGTTTATTGACATCATAGTATGTTAACGTAGTTGGGGTGGCAATTTTCTGCTTAAGGTCTTCAAATGCTTTCTGGTATTATTCCAGCCAACACCATGTAACATTTTTGCACGTCAGCTCTCTCAAAGTTGTGTCAACTTCATTGAAGTCTGGTATAAACTTGCCTAAATAGTTGACCATGCCAAGAAAATGCTGTAGAGCTTGAACATTATCTGGTGCTGGCATCCCAAGAATAGCTCCTTGCTTGGAAAGGTCTGGTCTCAAGTTAGTGCTGGTAAATAAATGACCTACATATGTAACTTCTGGTAGTATGAATTAGCAATTTAGAGGATTGAGCTTTAGGTTCACTTCACATGCTCTGTCTAGAACTTTCTTAAGGTTTCTGTCATGCTCTGCTTCAACAATGCCTCCAACCAATACATCATCTACTATTATGGCACAAGGATAACCTGAAACATTTTGATCCTTTGCACACTGGAAGACTTCACTTGCAGAATTTATTCCAAATGGCATCCTTAGGAATCTACATCTGCCAAACATTGCACTGAAAGTAGTCAGTAATGAAGATTTGAGATCAAGCATCACTTGCCAAAATGAACTTTTTGTATCCATGACAAAAAAGCAGTGGCATTTGGTATTAGCTCTGCAACTTCTTTGACTGTACACATTGGATGATGTGGTCTCTTTAATGTTTTGTTCGATCTCTTGGTTCAATACATATTCTGGTTTTGTCTGAGACTTTCTTGTGGGCTGTTACTATAGACAGCACTCATTCAGCTGGTTGTGCAACTGGATACATTACACCTTGTGGCACCATTTTATCTAACTGAGCTTTGACTTTATCCTGGATAGCCATCAGAACTTTTCTTGCTCGTCTGATTACTGGACTGACCTCTAAGTCTAACGTCATAGAATACACATCTGGAAGTTTGCCTAACTTGTCATCGAAAACATCAGCACACTGTGAGAAAATGGCTTCAGTAAAATTGAAAATAGGATATGTACTTATGTGAAGAACTTCTTTGGTAAAAGAAAGCAGATTCATTCTCAAACTGTCTCCGAGACCCAATAATGACTGCACAGGTCTTTGAACTACATAGAATAACAAGCTGTAATAGTTCCTAGCCAAATAACATGAAAGCACTACTGAGCCTTCAGTTTGAATTTCTTCACTTCCATAATCAACACGTTTCGAACTACTAGCCAGGTTGAGTTGTTCATCAGCTCTCACCTTAGCAAATGTGTCTGCTGGGGTCTACTTTGGATGACCGAAATGCCAGTTCGCCGACACGCAAAACACTGAGACCAAACAACCGAAAACACACAATACCGACAACTCGCAAAACCGAACACCATTACACCGACACACCAAACGTAAACTACACATTACACACAATTACATATCCACTAACCTTAACCCAAACCTAACCCTAAGGTCCGACTCTACCGCACACTTGCCCTACCCGCACCCTAACCCTAACTCACTTAACCCACCCCTAAACCTAAAGTCCATCACTATCGCACACTTATCCTACCTGCACCCTAACCCTAACTCACTTAGCCCACCCCTAAACTACAGCCCGTCACTATCACACACTTACCTTACCCGAACCCTAAGTCCGACACTACTGCACACTCACCTTTCCCACACCCTAACCCTAAATCCCTCACTATCGCACACTTACCGAGTCACGCTCACACGTTGCCCATGTCGGTCTTTCGGCTGTCGGGATTTCACTTTGTCGATCACCTTCGTTTTCGGTTGTTTGGTCTCAGTGTTTTGCGTGTTGGCGAACTGGCGTTTCGGTCATCCAAAGTAGACCCGTCTGCTGACATAATACTACACTTTGAACCAGTGTCTGAGTTGAGCTTGGCGGATTTACCGTTTATCTGGACAGTACAAAACACTTCATTCTTTGTCAGCAAATTCATTGCATCAACCTTTTCACCAATTACTGATACACCAGTATCACTGATATGTAGAAAGTAGAATTGGAGCTCTCTAGATGATCAATTTGCTTTTTCGAGTGACCCTTCTTTATAACTGTGTGAAGTTTACTTGATTTGCAAAACTTTTGAAAATGGTTCCATTTTTTATTTTACACTTGTGGCATTGCTGACCAAACGCTAAGCATTTCTCTCTTTTAGACTCATGACTGGCACCATAACTGTGACAGTTAACAATAAAACTGGATTTGGGTTGTGCTGATTCACGCTTGTACTGCACTGATCATGCTCCTTTCTTAGAACTTCCTGGAAAACTATGTGGTTTCCCAACAGAACCAGCATGGGCTGAAGCTGCCATGTGCTTATCCCTGCTTTTGCTTGCCACATGTTGCACGCTGCCTACATTAGCTCTGGAGCCTGCTGATGCCATGCTCTTATCACTTACAAGCATACTTGTGTGCCTTTCTGTAACTTCATGGATTTAACAAATGTCAATATCTTTAGTCAACATTAATCACTGTCACAAAGCAAACTTTTTCTCACAGCAGCAATAGCAATACCACACACAGTTCTGCCCTTTATCAACTCATATTTTAAGTCATCAAACCAACTCATTTTCGCTTTGTTCCTCAGGTCAGTTATATAAGCTGCAAAAGTTTCTCCTGGTTTCTGATCTCCTGTGTAAAACAAATGCCTCTCTAATGTAATATTTGATTAGGGGTTACACATTTCCCTGAATTTGCACTTCAAACACTCGGGGTCTTCCCTTATTTCAGCCTGTACAACAATATGTCGATTTTCACCTACTCCCACAAATACTGTTGGTGTATACATAAATGAACGCTCTCTTTCAATGCCCTCTGACCCAGCTATGTTTAGCAAAATGAATACCCTGGTGTGTGCATCTTTATCAGAATAGGCTGATTGTATAAAATATGGTACTCTTGCTCAAATATTCTCCAATTCTCTACAATATTCTGATCAAATACAAGTGGTGAGGGTTTTTGAAATCTATCTGACCATATTAACACATACCAGTGAAGGGATTTACAAATATGAATGAACACACACATATACACATATGGCAGAAATTTATGCCAGTATTCGTACTGGTATAGGGAGAGAACTAGCTGATATGATGGACAGAAGGAAGGTTGGTATATTGTGTGTGCAAGAGACCAGATGGAAGGGGAGCAAGGCTAGGTGTATCGGAGGTAGGTTCAAATTGTTTTATCATAGTGTGGGTGGGAGGAGAAATGGAATAGGGGTTATCCTGAAGGAACAGTATGGTAAGAGTGTTTTGGAGGTGAAAAGATTGTTGGATAGAGTGATGTTTATGAAGCTGGAAATTGATGGTGTAATGATGAATGTTGTTAGTGCATATGCTCCACAAGTTGGGTGTGAGATGGATGAGAAAGAAAAATTTTGGAGTGAGTTGGATGAAGTGGTGATGACTGTACCCAAGGGTGAGAGAGTGGTGATTGGAGCAAATTTCAATGGGCATGTTGGTGAAGGGAACTGAGGGGATGAGGAAGTGATGGGTAGGTATGGTGTTAAGCAAAGGAATGCAAAAGGTCAGATGGTAGTGGATTTTGTGAAAAGGATGGACATGGCTATGGTGAATACATATTTTAACAAGAGGGAGGAGCATAGGGTGGCCTACATGAGTGGAGGGAGATGTACACAGGTGGATTATATCTTATGTAGAAGGGACAGTCTGAAGGAGATTGGAGACTGTAAAGTGGTGGCAGGAGAAAGTATAGTTAGGCAGCATAGGATGGTGGTTTGTAGGATGAAATTGGTGATCAAGAAGAGGAGGAGGAGTGTGATGGCAGCACCAAGGATCAAATGGTGGAAATTGAAAAAGGGTAATTGTGAGGTGGAGCTCAGGGAAGAGTTAAGACAGGCACTGGGTGGAAGTGAAGAGTTACTGAATAGCTGGGTAACTACAGCAAAGCTAGTAAGGGAGATGGTCAGAAAGGTGCTTGGTGTGACATCTGGAAAGAGGAAGGAGGACAAGGATACCTGGTGGTGGAATGAGGAAATAAGAAGTGGGATTGTCAGAGAGATGAAGAGAGTAGACAGGAGTATAAAGAGATGAGATGCATGGCAGAGAGAGAGGTGGCAAAGGCTAAGGATAAGGCGTATGAAGAGTTGTATGAAAGGTTGGACACTAAGGAGGGAGAAAAGGACCTGTACCGATTGGCTAGAGGGAATGAGCTAATAAAGATGTGCAGCAGGTAAAGGTGATAAAAGATAATGAGGGAAACATACTCAAGTGAGGAGAGTGTGTTGAGCAGATGGAAAGAGTACTTTGAGGGGCTGATGAATGAAGAGAATGAGAGGGAGAGAAAGTTGGATGATGTGCGGATAGTGAATCATGAAGTGCAATGGATTAGCAAGGAGGAAGTAAGGATAGTTATGAAGAGGATGAAGAATGGAAAGGCTGTTGGCCCAGATGACATACCTGTGGAAGCATGGAGGTGTTTATGTGAAATGGCAGTGGAGTTTTTAACTAGATTGTTTAATGAAATCTTGGAAAGTGAGAGGATGCCTGAGGAATGGAGAAAGTGTTTGGTACCAATTTTTAAGAATAAGGGCGATGTGCAGAGATGTAGTAACTACAGAGGGATTGAACTGATCAGTCTCAGCATGAAGTTATGGGAAAGAGTAGCAGAAGCTAGGTTAAGAAGGGAGGTGATGATTAGTGATCAGCAATATGGTTTCATGCCAGGAAAGAGCACTACAGATGCGATGTTTGCTCTGAGAGTGTTGATGGAGAAGTACAAAGAAGGTCAGAAGGAGTTGCATTATGTCTTTGTGGACATAGAGAAAGCATATGACAGGGTGCCTAAAGAGGAGCTGTGGTATTGTATGAGGAAGTTGGGAGTTTCAGAGAAGTATGTAAGAGTGGTACAATTAATGTACGAGGTAGTGTGACAGCAGCAAGTTCTGCAGTAGGAGTGATGGATGCATTTAAGGTGGGATTACATCAAGGATCAGCTCTGAGCCCTTTCTTATTTGCAATGGTGATGGACAGGTTGACAGACAAGCTCAGACAGGAGTCCATGTGGACTAAGATGTTTGCAGATGACATTATGTCCTGTAGTGAGAGTAGGGAACAGGTGGAGGAGACCCTGGAGAGGCAGAGATATGCTCTAGAGAGAAGAGGCATGAAAGTCAGCAGGACTAAGACAGAATATATGTGTGTGAATGAGAGGGAGGACAGAGGAATGCTAAGGATGCAGGGAGTAGAGGTGGCAAAGGTGGATGAGTTTAAATACTTGGGATCAACAGTTCAGAGTAATGGTGAGTGTGGAAGAGAGGTGAAGAAGAGAGTATAGGCAGGATGGTGTGGATGGAGAAGTGTGTCAGGAGTGATTTGTGACAGACGAGTACCAGTAAGAGTGAAAAGGAAGGTCCACAAGAGGGTAGTAAGACCAGCTGTGTTATATGGGTTGGAGACAGTGGCATTGATAAAAAGGTAGGAGTCAGAGCTGGACGTGGCAGAGTTAAAGATGTTATGATTTGCACTGGGTGTGGTGAAGGTGGACAGGATTAGGAATAAGTATATTAGAGGGTCAGCCCAGGTTGGAAGGTTTGGAGACAAAGTCAGAGAGGCAAGATTACATTGGTTTGGACTTATGCTGAGGAGGGATGCAGAGTATATTAGGACAAAGGTGCTAAGGATGAAGCTGCCAGGTAACAGGAAAAGAGGAAGCCCTAAGATAAGGTTTATGGATGTGGTAAGAGAGGACATGCTGATGGTTGGTGTGACAAAACAAGATGCAGAGGACAGGAAGAAATGGAAACAGATGATTCGCTGTGGAGACCCCTAATGGGAACAGCTGAAAGAAGATATATATATATATATATATATAGATAGATATAGATATAGATATAGATATATATATATATATACATACATATACATACACACACACATATATATATATATATATATATATATATATATATATATATTTGTATATATGCCCAATAGTAGAACAAGCCTCTGAATAACTGAACTTTGCAAAATAAGTCTCCCGGGCACTGTAATACTCTTGAAATCACTGTACTGCATGAAATCACCCCTTATCAATGTAAGAAACATTTCAAAATAAATACACTATGCGAATGAGCTGGGCAGAAGAAGCTCAGCATAAGAAGTATTTTGAAGAAACTGCACTTTGCCAATCAACAGTACACAGCAAACAGAAACTTCCCCCAAAATGGTGGTACTTTGCTAGATAATTCTTTACAGTGCAAGGAACACTCTGTAATGGCGGCACTTTGTGAATAAACACACCCAGCACAAGAAACTTTTCTAAATGGCTATATTTTGACTGTACTTCACACAAATAAACTCTTTGGAATACATGCACAGTAATAAGCACACATTGTATAAGTACATATGGAGATAGAGCAGGAAGTGCACATATGCATGTGTAAGTAAGTACGGATACATGTATAACTACATATGGAGATAGAGGAGAAAGTGCACATATACATGTACAAGTAAGTATGGATTCCTGTAGAAGTACATATGGAGATAGAAAGCAAGCAGAAATGCTCACCTTAGAGAGCTGAATTCACGAGACAAAAAACTTGCGTTAGTATTCATTAGAAACAAACAAATTCTTAATCTGTGGTGGTGGTACTGTGGTAGCGTTGTCACCTGACAGTAAGATGCTGACCGGTTCGACTCTCAGTTAGCGTGTCTTCTGCGTGGAGACATGCGTGAATGGGCATACCTTCGTTGAAGGTTGTGCATTAGGGCTGGCAACTCAGCACGTAAAAATCAACTGCCAATCATTAGCGGACCGGAGTTCCACTGTGAATACCCCTAACCGGGAAAAGCCGAAAGACACAACAAGAAACAAACAAATTCTTCCCAAATGGCAAGACCCTTTCGAAGTGATAATGAAACTAGGGGAACAGAATGTTAGATAATCTTGTATATGGAAACCAGACTGTCACATAAATGCTTTAAAACCTTGAAAAGAAACTAAAGTTTGCACAGTGAGTCTGCATGTTGATGAGGTGAAAGACCTTACAGAAAGACAGGAGAAATATTGTCAGTGGTCCAGAGATGGGAAGTTAAAGAATTTGCACTCAACTAGTGACAAATTTTTGAAATTATCTGGCAGGAACAATTTAATTTTGTAACACACTGAGACCATCAGTGGTAACAAAAAAAAAAGTATGTTTACAACCATAGCAAAGTGCTGCTGCAGCCATTCGGTTTCGGCAATGTAGCTCACAGGGAAATGACTTGCGCTCTACATGCCGGAACCCCAGATTTCAACATTCTTGGGACATTTTTTGGCTACCTCACTGGCCGACTCCAGTCAGTGATACGGCACTCAGCTTTATTTACTCCCCTTCCAGTAAGAATGGGTGTTCCCCAAGGATCCATTCTTAGTCCACTACTTTTTAATATTTTCACCAACTTACTCTACTCTGCTTGTCCACAGTCAACCACTGTCCAATATGCAGACGATTCTACAGTCATCACTATTGCCAACTCACCCTCTGTACTCCTATCAACTACCCAGTCATCCTTTAACACAGTAGAGACATGGCTGTCCAATAATCAGCTCATTCTTGACCCTAATAAAAACAAAGTTGCTTTTCTTTCTTCCTAAAAACGTAAACCACATCAAATCTTAACAATACTCCTATCACAGTTGAATCTAGCACAAAACTACTCGGTGTTACCATTAACAATCAACTAAAATTTGATCTACACATAAATAATTGCATCAGAAAAAAACATCAGAAACGAGGACTCCTATATAGAAATAAAAAATTCCTTACCACTGAAGCCAGGATGCATACCTTTTACCTTGCCTAACATATTGTTCTAAAATACTTACGAATCTCAACTCTACTTACCAAACTAGAGTCAACCTATCACAAGATAGCAAGATTTGCAGCACAACAAACCTATAAATCCCACCACTGTCTCTCCCTAAAATACCTAAACTGGATTGAACTACCTCACCTGCTTCTTCAGTCTCAGCTTCAAACCACACACTCCATTCTATATCAGCCTGCTTTTTGTCCAGCACTATCGTCCCTCATCTCCCACTATTCCCCAATAAGGCATCTCCGGAGCTCATCCCAAGACCTATTAAAAGTCTACAAACCCAAGTCAAAAACTGGGTGTAGCACATATAGCTACCACCCCTACATTGCTTGGAATAAACTTCCACTTGAAATCAGGACCCTCACACTCCCTGAACAAATAAATCAGCCATCAAAAATACTTTAAAAGCAACTGGATTTGCCACTGTCCTCATCCTCCCTGACCACAGCCAACTTATACTGTGATCCATCTAAATCGGTTACTCCTTTCTTTCCTACAATAAATCACCCGCGCTCCCTTTCTCATATCTACTCTTCTCATTATGTCCTTACTAACTTGCTTCCTCACTCTAAAACTACAAACACCACTTGACTTATTGCTACTGTATAAGAAATGTGTAATACTTAGTATAAATATCAAACTCACCATGCTTTTTGTGCATGTTCCTTTGCATTAGTATTCTAATAACACTGAAACATTGCTGTTATCTACATTTGTTTTATAGAGTTATGGAGTTTTGTGATTACTGTATGAATGGAGGGGTGTATGGATTTAAATTACCATTGTATCCTACTTTTTGCTATTTTCTTAATTTGTTTGTACTTATAGGTCCATATGTGTGTCCTAGGCCAATGGCCCTGGAGCCTTTACAAACCTAGCCCATAGAAGTACCCTGGCATCATACTACCATTAGTCCCCAGTGCCTATATCAATTAGAGCCACTGGAGTGATCCCCGGGGTGAACTTTCTATTTCCCATCCACTCATCAAGATTTCTCTTAAAAAGGGCCAGTGAGGTGCTCTGCTTGACATGCGTGGGAAGTTTATTCCAGAGCATGGACAGTCTCTGGGTTATGAACCTGTCCCTCCAGCATGTTCTGTTGATTGTAGTAATGAAGTTGAGGTCCCTGGAGCATGTGGTGTGGGTGGATTGGGATTTCTTTAGGTGTAACATTTCTAACAGGGCTGGGTCAGACATAGCTTTGTAAGTCAAGCAGAAATCTCCTCTTAATAGACGATATGAGACAGAGAAAAGCTGACTTTTTTTAATCTGTCCATGTACGGCATGTGTTTAAGGCCTAGGACCCTCTTCATGAGGTATTTATGTGGCCTTTCCAGCTGTTGCAGTTGTTTAGTGAGGTACATGCCAAATGGGGCATTGTACTCAATGATTGGCCTAATGAGGGAAGAGTAGAGGGAGAGAGACAATGACCTCTTTCTTCCTGGATGCAAAACCCTTGGTAATGAGATGTGCCACACAGAAGGACTTTCTGACCACAGTGGCAATGTGGTGGTCAAAGGAGAGGTTGCTGTCAACCTATGTCCCCAGATCTCTTATAACACCTTCAGTGTTCAGTGGACTATCATCAATGTGGTAATTAGTGGGAAATGAATTTTTCCCAAAGGGAATGAAGACACATTTTTTGGCATTAAGGTTAAGGTCATGGTTTTGGCACCAGTTGTTGGTCTCAATGAGGCCTTTCTGTAGGATGTCTACATCACTTGGATTATGGAGCTTCTCTCCTGGGGCCTCCATGAAAAAGGGCTTTGGCTCAGTTGGACACTCCCCATGAACAAATGTAAAATAAATAATAAATAAAGTTAAAGGCCACCCATTCATTTATGGAACTTGGACAATTATACATGGTAATTTTGGATTACTATATATTTTACTTGATTGTCACATTCTGATGACCTAATATTAATATTCTGCTTCAAGAAATTGAAACAAATGTCTTAAATTTCCCTCGTACAATTTTTTTTCTTAGTTTAGTGTACCTTTTGTCATGTTTCAAAGCTCTGTAAATTTTGTGTGTGTGCAAGCTCTTCAGAAGCAGGACAGTATTACTTCTGTTATTCCCTTTATAATCACGCACTTCATCTTTTTAAGCACTGCAAAACCTTCCATTCATCTCCGATAGATGAAGAAGGAAAATGAGGTTTCATCCTAACAATGTTAATCATATTGGTCACTGCTGCATTAGCCTTAGCTATATGGACCAGCCAGCTTCCAAACCTTTAGGGCACCTGCCGTACACCCAAACTGTAATGCAGCTTGAGGTAAGTTGACTAAATAACACGTTTGGGCCCCAATCCCTTCAGAGCTTTACTTCTGCTGAAGAATATGCTTCTCTGAGGATTTTGAGGACTGAACATCGGCTTTGCTGTTCCTTTGCTAGTCAGATAAGTCCCCTTTGTGGAAAACACTTTCCATTAATTATTTTTGTTTTTTATTATTACTTTCCTCTTCAGGAAAGTTATTTTATAGCTAGGAGCTTGTGTTTTAAAGGACTGTCACAAGACTGTATTCTACTTTTAAATGAGAGCATTTTTCCCTGTCAGTTTAAAAATTGACTAAAAAAATTTTCTTCTGGGAAGAAATTGAGTTTATTTTACTTTTGGAGGCTGGCAAAGTGTTTTAAAGTACTTTTTATGTTTTTTAGTGCGAGAAAAGTGACTAATACTTTCAATTTTTACAGCATTTGCCACTTGTTTTCCCAGGAAGAGAGGCACAATTTTTAGCTTAATCAATGAACAAACTCTCAGTTCCATTGTAGGATATTCTTCCAGCCACAAAAGGAAAAAGTTAAGCAAACAAACTCTGCCACCACAGAAGGTTACTAATTTGTCTCAGCCACATGTGGGTGACTCTGTTGTGGCCATTTGTTGTACCTCAGAGCACCTACAGCCACTGTGGATCAGAGGTTAGCCATGCCCTCTGCAACTTTTGGGGTCTCCCTCAGTGGGGAAGGGAGAGCTGGTCTTGTTGGTCTTGGGATAGGGAGCAGGGAAGTCTTCCTTGTTTTGGCTAATGTTGTGGCCATCCCTGGGTGAAGCTGCTGCTGCCATTTATAACACTGCTGGCCCCATTCTGCCAAAATGAAAGAGAAGACTAAACATGTATCTAATCCTCCTCGGGTTTCCTTAGACAAGAATAATTTACTGAGTCTGGCACAGGCTTTTATATTCAGAATTTTTATCCTTCTTACTTACTGCTTTCTGGTAAAAGAAAGAAGGATGCCTCTTTTCCTGAATAGATTCAAGATTCTGAATCTGGACAGGAAGATGAAAGGACAGAGATAGGTTTTCTCCTCACTTTTTGGATTCAGATTTAGAGAGTTCAGTTTCTGATTCTCCCTTTGGGATTGATCTCTCTTTGAGACCTTTTCCAGAATATCAGTGGGAATACAATGAGGTTTCTCAGTCCCACAGAAATTTTTACAAGCTATTACAAAAGGAATTTCCTGAACCTTCATAAATTCCCCCAGTTCTATCAGTTTTCGATGATGTGTGTGTCTCTACCTGCATTTTTCCTGAAAACCAGCCTGCTGATCCGAAAAAAGCAGACCGAATGTATCAACTTGCTCAGTCTTTTTAAGTTTTTATATATGCTTCCCAAACCTGACTGAGCAGCTACAGCTTTAGTTAATCCTACTGCTGCTAAACAGTTAGTTAATTCCTATCCTATTCTTTCTGATAAGGATCAGAAGATTATTGATGGGTAAGTGAAAATGCTGTCTGCTTCTGCAACTTTCATTTTCAGAATTTTCAGTTGTCAGGCAAACATCTTACTGTTTAATTTGAGTAATTTGGAGTAAGAGGAATGTTTGGACTGCAGTTTTTCTTTTGAGGACAATTCTGCTTTAAATTATTTAGTCTCTTTTACTGTACTTGTCACTGCCCTCCATTTACAGTGTGTGTATAACGCAGTTGATAATACTTCCAGGGCTACCAATTTGAGGGGATTTGTGGGTACATTCTCAGAACCTCCCAAGAAAAGGTGAATAATGAGATTTTATTTTCTCTTTTGAACAGGGATTCCCTTTTAGGTTACTTTGCCACAGAGGTGATCAAAAAGTGTTATGAAAGGGCTAAATTACACCAGAGAATCAGAAAAAATGTTCTGCTTGCCTTTTTTCTGGTTTGCAAAGGGATTCTTTAACCCAATGTCCAATTTTGGCATAATGGCAAGGGTACTCTAAAAATAATTCAGGAACCCCCAAATCCAAGGATAGTCCAATTAAACAGTTTGACAATTTAAGGGATTTGTTACCTCCTCCAAACCCGGCACTCCTTCCCTTCCAGAAAGTCTGAATCTCCACTTTTTTCTTTGGCAACAGATAGTTTCAGACAAATTGTTCTGAAGATCATTCATCAAGGTTACAGGTGGCAGTGAGAAGATATTGCCAGGGGGGGTTATTCCTCAGCCTCCAGAACAGATTTTTTTTTTATTTTTTATCTGTCCTTCACTACACGCAGTTCCAGGAAGTGATAGAACCAATTCCTCCTTCCCAAGTTGGGAAAGGTTTTCTTTTCAAGGATGTTTTTAATGCTAAAGAAGAAAGATGCTTGCAGACCAGTTCAGGATGTTCTTAGATCTGTTAGTGATGGTGCGTAATTTCTAAATGATGTCACAGGCATTTGTAACAGCAGAACAGGGAGATTTACTCTTTAAAATGTTCCATTTGTACTCATTGGTACTCTGCATTTGGTACATTTGGTATGTTGCTGCAACTGGGTGAAAAACCAAGGATTGTGTACAAGAATAACAGTAATCTAAAGGCTATTCTTGAGAGGAACAGCTGTACGAAAGGTACTAGCATTAAGAATCTGGGTATGCAGCGATGCAGTGCCCACAGACAATGTAGGGACATACTAGAAGGATTAGAGTTTTCTGTCCCAGGATACCCCAGGTTAATTTCAGTTATGGGGAGATACAACAGTGTAACAAAAAGGCTAGTATACATAGCCTTTTGTGTCTCCTGCCCAGCATTTTATGTCGAGGAAATGATTGGCCCTTTAAAAAGTAAAATATACCAGCATGTTTATGCTATTGGTAAGGCCAACTCAATTAATGCATTGTACAAACACTCTACTAGTTGTAATGAATTTAGGAAATTTGCTTTTACTGTCCTAGAAGAGGTCCCCGTTCCTAGTAGAGGGGGGACTGGGAACTTTTGGTTGAGCAAATAAGAGTATTATTAGCAGGTTTTACTCATCCGTGGTGGTGGTGCTGCTGTAGCATTGTCGCCTCACAGTAAGACGCTGTTCGGTTCGATTCTCAGCTAAAGCATCTTCTGTGTGGAGACATGCGTGAATGGGTGTAACTTCATGAAGGTTATGCGTCAGGGCTGGTAACTCGGCATGTAAAAATCAACTACCAATCATTAGCTGACCGCAGTTCCGCTGTGATGACCCCTAACCGGCAAAAGCCGAAAGACACAACATTAGCAGGTTTTACTCAATGCAAGTGTTAAAACTATCTCTCTTGTTAATTTTTTTATAACTTTTTTTTGTCAAATTTGTTAATATTGTTAGTTTGGAGCTTTTCTCCCCAGGCCTCCACTGAAAATAGGCCTTTGGCCCTGCCGGACATTTCTGGTAAACAAATGTAATAAATAAATAAATAAATAAATTATATACCGAAAGTGGTATCCGAATTTATCTTAAGCCAAACAATCCATTTCCCCTTTTTCTTTACTTATCTTAAAAATGAGGGAGAAAGTTTACTCTATACCTTGGATGTCCACTGACATTTCAGGTACCATCATGACAGAACTAAATCTTTCAGATCTTTGGATCTGCTTTTTTTATTTTTCTTTTGAAAGTAAGACATTGAGGCAACCTGACTCAATACAGACTATTTCTAAATGGTCGTCTAAGGCTATTAGCTTTTGTTATACTCACCACAACAAAATTTTTGTAGGCACGATCAAGGCCCTCTATATCAAGGCCTTGGCTTCATCTACGGCTTTGTTATTAAGGTTCTGAATCTTCAGAAGAACTCTCTCTCTGTCTCTCCAGGCATCCTTCATACTGTCAGAGCAATACTATGTGGCAGATAAGCTGAGTACAACAGGGTAGACCCTCATGTACATTCTTTTACAAAGCACTATAAGTTTTATTCCTTCTCTAGGTCTAGATCAGGCTTTGCAAGGACCATTCTCCAGGTGTTCCTGGACCTTTCTTCTTCCACCTCCCTAATGTAATAAGCTGGAATAATCAACTCATAAAGCCAGACTACTGCAACAGTGATCGAGAATTTGAACATAGTTCAGTTGTGTGAGTAAACTTACCATGATAATAGATGTTCGAATGATCACTGCTGCAATAGCCACTCCCTCCCTCTTCCATCCTAATTTTTGGTGTGTTGTTTATGCCAGGATGTTATTTATTTTTGTTCTATCTAGCATTGTCCTTTCTGGCTCAGCCTCCCTCTCTCTGCTGGCAGGAAAGATCTGAATAGCTTGGTGCTTAAACTTTCTTTTAGTTAGCCAAGTTTGAGAGGACTGACCGTTTGGGCATGTGAAAGGTGCCCTGAAGCTTTTGAAGCTGTCTGGCTGTTATATCCTTGGCAGGATATCACTCATATAGCTAAAACACAAACATGGCGATTCTATTAGTCTAGTTCAAGAATATGTATAAATACAAGACACAGTTGTGTTAGCTTCTATGTGCTGTGATCTCAATGAAATAGTGGTTTCCAATATGCTCATTTTCAGAACTATAAGACATATTTTTAAGAACTGTTGACATAGGCCTCAAAGCCATATGTACTTCTTAAGGATATTAAGCTGCGAATTGGAATGCAATTACTACAATTAATAATTATAAGCAAGTTGATGTTCATTCTCTTTTGTATTTTACTATTCTGATTTAGTTTATTTTTGGAAAATCAATAACTGATAGATATATGTCATTTAAATAAGCTATAGTTTTTCAAATTCAGATACCTTTCTTTAGAATATAAACCTAATTTGTATATTTTACTGTTTTGCCTGATTTTCTTTATTAACAGTACAAGATGCTAAAAAAACTTCAGAAAGATGAACTTAGTATGACATAAAATGAAATGGGAAGAAAACAGAAGATATATATATATATATATATATATATATATATATATATATATATATATATATATATATATATATATATACATATACATATAGATATACATACATACAAAAACTCAGATTATCACTTTTTGGGAAAACAATAAAACAGTATTCCAAGCTAAACTAAACTAAAAATAACAAGAAACCTCCTTCTCCTAGAACTTAAAAATGACTTCTCGCTAAAAGGAGCAAAACCTGAGTTATTAAATGAAAAAAAAATGGCAATCCTGAAGAGAAAGCCTGTAGAATTATACTGCACAGATAACCATACAGGAAACAAAATGAAAAAGACATTAGCAGAACTCAGAAAAATTTATACTATGGTTATTATTCAAAAGACTTGGAGGATTACTTTGGGTACTGAACAGCCGCTGGCTTGCCGAAACTTGGTACTACTTATCAGGAAATGAGGAAAAGAAATAACAAATGGGTAAGGTAGAAACGAGACTACAAATACGTAGGATTTTATTTAAATATGTTATTTTATGTAAAAGTAAGACATTTTCACTTCATACAGGACAGGAAATTACATTTGCGATTGCTGTTTGAGAATAACATGATTTTTCCTCTCAGAACAACAAAAAATACTACTGATGTTAATTTGCATATCCTTGCTGCTTTAAGAAATGGGGTAATGCATACATGTAACAGGTAATTAAATACTTATTAAATATTCAAACAAAAAGAGAGCAACCAATATACAAAAAACTGAGAAAACTGGATAAAAAGAAAACCGGTAGGCAGAAAAGTGTAGAAACAGAACTATTTTAATGAACTATACTAAGCAGATAAAAACAAAAACACAGGATGAGCGCTTTCATACCATTCAGGTACTTCATCAGATCCAACTGAAAAAACTTTTCAACATCATTTTATATGCTAATGCTTCAGGTCAAGTGACCCGAGTACTGGCTTAATTGGAATAAAATCATTCAATCCTTTCACACTTGTTGCCTGCAGGATGTGCATCCATTTAATCTCAATGCATTTTCTCCTAGCTCTAATATCACTACCCCTGAGCTCAGGTACGTAGAGTTCCAAGATCATAAATTTAAACCAGTGGTAATTCCCTGCATTTTTCATGTTTAAAAAGTGAATTTTTCTCATCACATTTATTGATACTGTAAAGGTGTTCTCTAATACGATCCCTCAAACATTGGTTAGTTTAAGCGATGTAGAAGGATTGACAAACCTCACAATTAGCATATAAAATGATGTTAAAACGTTTTTTCAATTGGATCTGATGAAGTACCTGAATGGTATGAAAGCGCTCATCTTGTGTTTTTGTTTTTATCTGCTTAGTGTATTTCATTAAAGTAGTTCTGTTTCTACTCTTTTCTGCCTACCGGTTTTCTTTTTATCCACTTATTAAATATTTTAAAATTTCATGTGAAGGATTACTTATATAATTATTAAAAAGTTCAGGAATGTTTCTATTGAAAATAGCACTGTGAATATAAAGCATTTTAAAGTTACTTACAAAGCTGCTTTGAGATCTGCTGATTTTTTTCTCATTTTATTAAATGTCAATTTCTTCAAAAAGTAATTATTAATATTATACATCATTTTATCAGCAGAAGCAGCATGAGCCTGGAGGCATTTTATGCAGAGTGTCAAAGTTTATTTAAGCCAAATCTATAGTTTGAAAGTAATGCTGGTTACAGCAGCGTAAAACTGAAAGTAAAAACTAATGTCACGTGACCATGTCATACACCTTATCACATGACTATGTCACACACCTTTCCATGACATTTGGAAGCTTAAATTGTTATTTTAATGTATGCAGTATAACTTAAGCATTTTATTGGCTGTTAAATTTAGCTTTATTTTATTTACTTATTTATTTTACTGTTAAACAGCATTTACTTAGATTACATCTTGCAGTTTACAGTCTGTATTTAAACAGCAAGGGTACACATTTCTAAAGTCATTCACCAAGCTAGACTTTCTTAAAGTGATAGCTGACTCTTCATTTTCATGGTCTATTTTATTTATGAGAACATATTCTTAATGCATTACTTGACTGAAAGACCAAAGTTTTAAACATTATTATATATGTAATTTAGAATTACTGTTATGAACTATGTAGTAAGTTCAGTTCTACTGCACCTCTATAATCTTAAAGGACTGAAATGTACATTACAGTCTTTTAGTAATAGTGGTAAAGGGTGCAGCTTTTCCGCTTTGGAGTGGTAATCTTACAAAATTACCAAATAGCGAACTGTAATGTTACACTCATTTCTGATATTGTTTAGCAGGTTAGCATTTCTTATCATTCTAACAGACTGTTTATCGTTCATGTATTATACATCTGTGAGACATCTTGTTTATTGCAATACTGAATGTTTAAACATAAGTATCGATTCAGTTTATTATGGTTACTATGAGAAATATAGAGTTTTTATTGTTTTTACAGTTCCTGTATTCTTGTAATACAGGAATGTTCATCGCAGTCATTTACTGATAATACACGACACCATATTGTGTTTTAGATATACATTTGTTAACTTGGTAAGTACATTAGTCTGAAACCCCTTTGCAGGCATGCCCCACTACAACTAAATCAATATTCAATAATGATATTTACAGGCAATAGGCATGCATGACAACATAACATAACAAAGACTGATTTATAAATAATGTATAAAATATTACACACACACACACACACACACACACACACACACACACACACACACACACACACACACACACAAAATGGGTCCCATTCAGAAAACAGACTCAGCGGAAAGTTGAACTTTATATGGTTGAAACCATATGATCGTATTTCTGAAATGTCAAACTTTTGAATTGAGATTGTGGGGTACTGTAGGGATTGGGGAATATACTCTTTTTCCCACTGTAGTGCAATATTGGAGTTGGTATATATAATATGCACGGGTGTGGAGGCACAGACCCCCACATGGGGCTGCAGGGGGGCTTGTCCCCCTGCAAAAATATAGACTTTTCTTTATTCTTGTTTGACTTTTCTGAAAGTCAATCATATGGTCTTGACCATAAGAAGTTCAACTTTCTGTTGAGAAGATTTTCTGAATGGGATCCATATATTTCAAGCATGGACATTAATTCCCTTCTAGCCTGCCAATATACCAGAACAGTCATTCCCATAAAAGTGTCCAGGGTGTTCATAAAAATATCTAAACTAATGCTTGCTTTAACATAATTTGGTAGTCGATTCCATGCAGCATATGTATGTATATGTGTGTGTGTGTGTGTCTGCATTTGCGGGGTGAATTTAGAATCACAGTAATAATTAAATGGGGAAGAAGATGAAGAAGGGGAAACAGGAATGGAAAGATAATTAAGTCAGAGAAGGTTAACATTATACAATTATTAAATACTGACTTGTATTACATTTTGTATTTTTAAAATGTTATGTTCATAAAATGCTAAGTTTATATTGCTGCATGCAAATATTTAAACTGTACTTTTTTATTGATTTGCATTTTTCTGGCAGAGGGGCTTAGGATAACTCTCAAAGCAAAATGGACTATATGTTGAAAAGGGTCAGAATATAGTCTGTGTAGCCAATTCAGAACAGTATACACAGTTGAAGTTTTCATTTTCTGGAAAAATAGTAGGTGTGACGCCCATGCACTGGCTCAGTAATCAAGGAGCCTCAATCCTCACCACTAGCACCAATGAGGGGCATGCACATTGGGAAGGATAACAAGTAAACACATCGTAAAGTACAATTTCCCTTAAGAGCACACAGAGATCACAATCAGTCTGGGGCTGGTTTCTTCCTTTCTCTCCAGATCCCCAATAAGACTCCCCACTGGCACAGCTATAGGGTACAGATCTCAGCCTAGTGGTCAAGCCAAAACCTCCAGCACCCAATCTGTCCAACCAGTGCTTCATGTCCCTGCCCAAGTAGTAGACACACATACACATACACTTTGAGATATGAGTTATATACAAATGCACAGACATTCCTGGGGAAGGCTGGCACAGGTTCTCTAGCTATTCCCCCCTTCTCTCCAGACTATAATGTAGAAATCACTGCCACCAACTACTATCAGCTACTAAAAAGGCCCTTACCAAAGGCTGTCCAATTTTACTGAGCAATGGTATTATTACCCAATTAGTAAGTGTGACTGAAAGTTTAAGGCTATTGGAGTGGCTTTGTACAGTATCACCAAATACATGCAAGTACTCTAGAGCTTAAATGATCTCTACACAAAACAGCCACAGTTGAAAGATTTAAAATATTTACTAATAAATAATAAAACCACAAGACAATACTTATTACTTCAACACAATGATATTACAGAGTTCAGAAATCACATGCGAGAAAATGCTTTAAAATAATATTGTAGAATATTCTGACATAAATATAGAAAACAGCTAGACTAATCTGGCTATAGACTTGTTGTGTCTTTCAGCTTTTCCCAGTTAGGGTCACCACAGCGGAACTCTGGTCTGCTAATGATTGGCAGTTGATTTTTATGTGCTGAGTTGCCAGCCCTAACGCACAACCTTCAATGAAGGTACGCCCATTCACGCATGTCTCCACGCAGAAGAAGCTCTAGCTGAGAGTCGAACCGGTCAGCGTCTTACTGTGAGGTGGCAATGCTACTGCAGCACCACCACCGCGGATAATCTGGCTATAGACTAATCTGGCTATTTCTATCTATCTCTAAGAGAATTAACTGTCCGAAACAAATATCTTACTTACAGAGCAAGCAAGTGCTGGTGCTGGTGAGTGGATGTTCTTCAGATAAAATTCAAAATGCTTTATCTCTCTCTCTAAGAAAATCTTAAACTGATAAACACTCAGTACTGCTGAGGCATTTCACATTACATCATTTTTATCACTTCTTTAGTTCCCAGGATAACAGAAACTCAAAATGTACATTTCTTAGTAAGCTGCATCTGGCCAGGAAGCCACAGCAATAAAATACATTATACATGTAAAACCTTAGTAACTATCTCTTAAATCAAGACAATAGAAAGAATTTCCTGGCCCAGACATCCTGTCTCCGAGCTTGAGATCAGTCATACAATGCTTGAGTTATCAGCTTTCTTCCAGCAGAGTGCACTGTGGTTACATTTTTGAAGCTCAGAACATAACACAATTTTCTTACATCTGTTTCATAAGCCTGTGGATCCTATTAATATTTACAATGATTTAAAATTATTTAGAAAATCCTATCTAGCTAGGCTGGCAGCCTTCACAGTAGGTATTTTAAACTCAATTAAAAGGAAAAAGACGATTAGTAAATCAAAACAGGACAATGTTCAAGTTATTTTATTAAAAGAGACAAATCTGAAATAGCAAGATAAATGTAAGAAAATGAAAGACAATTTTCAGACAGTTGAAATACACAGCAGAATTGTACAGGGTAAGATTGGTGTGCCCATTTAATTGTAGTCAGTGGAAAAGTTGTCTGTAGTAATGGGGGAGACAAATCACATGGGTGTAAGAAAAAATAATCTTGTTGGAAAACTGGAAACTCATATGCTCCATTGATGGCCCTGAATGTATCATTTTTTTCCAATGAATGGGAAAAAGATTATAACTAAAATAAACTGTTACTCAGACAACTGCAAAGGACTTAAAATTTTCCCTCATACCAAATTCAAGCTAACCAGTTTAGTAAAGAATCTCACTAATAAGCTTTAGAATGCTTTCTCAAAGAGGAGATGTTAAACGAGACATGGGTAGATATATGCAAGGACAGTAAATGTCACATGAAACAATTTACATTTATATTACAGTCACACAGACTAGTCAATTACACGTGTTCTTTATTACATATTTTTTTTAAGGAGCATGCTCATTAATAACACAATAAAAGATAGATCTATTTCAGTCAAATATAACTCATTAAAAAAACAAGTTAACTGCTTTTGAGATTTTTTTCAAAGTATAGTACAAAACATTAACAACATTGAAAATACAATTCTGATTTGCTGGGATGCTATCAAAGTGATGATGATAAAAAAATAATGGCTGAGGAAGGCAAAAACTAAATGAAAATAAATACAAAAAGACAAGAATGGTTAGATGACACTATTTATTTATGTATTTATTTGACATTTGTTGATCGGGACAGTCCAACTGAGCTTGCATCCTTTTTCAGTGGAGGCCCCTGGGAGAAAAACTCCACAACACAAAGTATACAATAAAATATTCACAGTGCAGATTAAGCAAGAAATACATACACAATGAATGTAATTTTAAATAATCAACACCTAATGTATTTTACAGTTTTCTATCAAGTTAAATATATTAGTCAAAGTAGGGGAAGTCACCTCTAGTAGTAGACCCATAATGAGTGGTATATCGGTATTGGAGCCTCTACAGTTTGGGATATACTTTTCTGAGGTGCAAGCCAAAACCAGTAGTTTGTGGCTGACCAAATTTGCAGATGACTACAAGATGGGCACGGTCTTAAATTCTCCTAGTGATGTGAACATCCTTCAAGAGGGCCTTAACCAAACTAATGACTGGTGCCAGAAGCATGGCCTCAAACTGAATGCCAAGAAATGCATCATTAACCCCTTTGGGGAAAATGTCATCCCCACTAATTATCACATTAATAACAATGTACTATGCATGCAGTCAGTTGTGAGGAACTTGGGCACCCAGGTTGATAGCAACCTGACTTTTGACCACCACATTACCTCCGCTGTACTAAAGGCTTTCCACATGGCTCACCTCATAAATAAGGGTATTTCATCCAGGAACAAGAAGGTCATAACATCCTTGTACTCCTCCCTTATCACACTCATTATCAAGTACAATCCCCCCTTCGGCATGTGCCTTGCTAAGCACATGCAGCAGTTGGAGAGACCACAGACGTTCCTGACCAGGAAAATCCAGGGTCTCAAACACCTCTCCTATACAGATAGGCTAAAAGCCCTGTCCCACTACCCAGTCTCATACAGACTGTTCAGAAGTGACCTGTCTCTGGCATACAAGGCCATTTCAGACCCAGCCTTGATGGAGTTGCTGCATATCCGCAAGACAAACTCCACTCATGCAACATGCACGCAAGGCCTTAACCTGGTCTGTGACATTAACAGAACTTGTTGGTGAGATAGATTTGTATCTCAAAGACTTCCCCATCTGTGGCATAGACTCCCTCTCCATGTCAAGCAGAGTACCTCTCTAGCCCTCTTTAAGAGGAACCTGGACGACTGGGAAACAGAAAATATACCCCTGGGATCCCACTTGTTTCCCTGCTGGCAGGAGAAACAGGTTCTGACTTTGAGGGAACATGGACGAAATTCTTGGCTAGGCTTATAAGGGCCTCTGGACCAATAGCCTAGTATCATCCTATGAACCTATAAATAAGCAGGATCAATAAGCCTTTAACCATCAATTCTCAGCTCAGAAGGGCAGAATCTACCCTCTCCTCCTGTAAGAGTGCAGACCACAAACATTCTTAATGTAAAATAACTGGCCTGAAGCCCAAGTGCTTAAACCAGAACTAAGACACTTTTAGAATAATAGACACTAAGCCTTCAACCAGAAACTCCCAACTTAGAAGGATGTAAGCTACCTTTCCTGCCACAAGAGTGCAGACCACAAACCTTCTTAATGTAAAACAACTGGCCTGAAGCCCAAGTGCCTAAACCAAAAGGCTTAGAATAACAGTTACAATTTAGTCAAGCTACTGGCAAGCAATAATAAATGCAGCAGAATAAATGGAGTTGAGTACTTTTATGAACAGACAGCAAAAGTAAAATAAAGTAATAAAGTAGGAAGAAATACAAATACAGGTAAAAGCAGATGAATAAAGTGCAATTTTGTTTTTCCTTTTTTTATTTTTTTATTTTTAGGTTAAGTGGGAAGGGATGAAACATGATAATTTAAGTTTGAGAAACTAAGGGGGGTGGGCCTTCCCAAATGATCTCTCTCTACTCAGTAGAATAAGCTGATGAAATGGGACTGGGAGGAGTGTCCAAAATGAGATTTATAGTAGGGATGGGCAACTCAAAAGCCACCAAATTTAAGAACACAACAAGGACTGCCAGGGTGGGAGGGACTCTTAAAACTCCAACAGAACAGAAAACTTAAAACAAAACAAATGTAATAATAAAATAAGATACAAAATAGAAGTGATCAAGCTTTAAATAAAGAGCTTCAAATCAAAATTAAATGCAGGGATGAGTGATACTCAGAGCAATGTAGACCACACAAACACTTCAGCTAACTACAGATAGCTCTAAATAAACGAGCAATTAAATAACCAGCCCTGGCAGGTCTTAAACCCAGGACCCTGTGTACTATAGCCTTGGCAATGTACCACTACACCAAATCACATCAGTATGTTTCTTTCTTGTTCATTTCATTCTCTGGGAAAATCAGCACAATCCAGCAAACATTTAAATCTCCCTTTGATTCTTGCATCTTAAGGGGAAATGTTCATGTATTTGCTCTGAATATTATTTGACACAGTCTAAACTATGTCTTCAGTTTACATCTTCTTCAAGTGTCCTGATGTACACCTTATTATGCACAAAAGTATACCTCCACTTACAGCCAAACACAATCTCAAAAAGACATCAAACAGAACTTAATGTTAGTAGCATTTACTGTGGTACCATAACTACTTTCCTTTCTGACTTAATTTGGTTTTCTTCTTTACTCTCTCTTGTAGGTCAGTCAGTTCCTATCCCTACCTTCCATCCAGTGGCCCATTACTATACTTGAGTTTTCTTGAAGGAGCAGAATAAAATGACCTACTGAACTCCCTACAGTGATTACTCCATAACATACAACTATACTATAGCAGCCTAATCAATATGATGTCCCCCTGCTTACGAAGTTGTCCAGAACCTATGCACAGCAGCAACCTGGAGACGGTTATGTCATATAACTACCAGGTTAGTCATACTCTCTTGACTTCTCATGACCTCTTACACAAGGATTAGGACTCAATGTAGCCAAACCTATAAATTCGTGTTGCAGCTAAAGGTTTCAATGAGAAACCTAGCATAATGTCCTCAAACCATTATTTAAAATAACAGAGAGCATTCCAGCAGTGCAGGGCTATAACGTCTACCACAAGTTTAGACAAGCTACTGTGCAGGAGGAGAAAAAAGATGGAAGTGTGTCAATCTACATCCAGAACAGACCCACGTCAAAGATGGTAAAGCACCATAATGCACTAGAGCTTCTTCATGTCCAAATAATTATCAGAATGGTCATGTACCATGTATTGGCTAGCTACAGAACTTCTTCCATGACACAAGAAAGCCACAACACCTATCAACAAGAAATAGAATCACTCGGTATTAAACCTAATACAATTTTCCTAGATGACCTAAACTATCTGTATATAGCCTGAAAAATCTATAACCAAAACCAAGTAGATACCAGTGGAAATAAACCAAGAAACAAGAGTCACTGGGAGCACACCGATGAGAGGTATGAGTGGATGTTTAATGAAGCAAAGCCACAACAGCAACGAACAATAACATAGAGCAAGTGCTGACAACAGGGAATTTTAACGCTCTCTATGCAAAAATAGCGTTTTCGTTACACCTTCATCAGAAACACTTACTAACAAATACAAGGTTCTATATATACATCAATTAATTAAAAACCTAAATAACATTAGTCATCAAAGTAAAATTTAAATTGAATGATTGTTCTTAAAGGAAACAAGTTCAATTTAAAACAATTTTAGTTTAAAACAAGGTTATGTACTATGAGAAATACTCTTGCCAATATATTTGATTGTATCCAGAATATAACAACTACAAGCAAAAAATAATAATAATAATAAATATGTAATGTAAATACACAATGAATATGTTCATAGTAATATCAAATTATATATATAACAAACAGTTAAAAATATATATATATGGATTTTTATATGAAGATTTTTATATGAAGATTTTTATATGAAATTTAATATGTTAAAATGTATAGAAATTAATGGTGGAGTAAGAAACTAATAATGCTATAAAATTGATGTAAAATTGATGAAACTTGTTTATGTATTTAAAAATTTTTTATGAATGATACATGTTATGAAAGATTATATTATACAAAAAATTAATTATGAATGAATTATTCTCAAAAATTATAGTTTGGCTTGCCTTAATTTCAGGACTGGTTTAATAGAAACCATATCATTAAGTCCTGGAGGTCTTGAAGCATCTAACCATAATTGCCAAAAAAGCTCTCGGTATTCTAGATGTGTCTCCCACATACCGCCCCTAATGTCCTTACTGACAATTTCTAGGACAAAAAATGTATAACTTGCATCATTACAAACCTTTTTATGACGATATAATGCATTGTTAATATTTTCCTTATTAATTTCATAATGATGTTCATAAATTCATGTTTTTAATTTCCTTTCCGTCTTACCTTTATAAAAGGAACTACACAGTTTACACAGGGCGAGATAAACAAGTCCGTGGGAATGACAATTTGCATAACATTGACTATACAATACCTTGTTTCTGCTAGATAATTACTATACTTGAGTTTTCTTGAAGGAGCAGAAGAAAATGACCTACTGAACTCCCTACAGTGATTACTCCATAACATACAACTATACTATAGCAGCCTAATCAATATGATGTCCCCCTGCTTAAGAAGCTGTCCAGAACCTATGCACAGCAGCAACCTGGAGACGGTTATGTCATATAACCACCAGGTTAGTCATACTCTCTTGACTTCTCATGACCTCTTACACAAGGATTAGGACTCAATGTAGCCAAACCTATAAATTTGTGTTGCAGCTAAAGGTTTCAATGAGAAACCTAGCATAACGTCCTCAAACCATTATTTAAAATAGCAGAGAGCATTCCAGCAGTGCAGGGCTATAACGTCTACCACAAGTTTAGACAAGCTACTGTGCAGGAGGAGAAAAAAGATGGAAGTGTGTCAATCTACATCCAGAACAGACCCACGTCAAAGATGGTAAAGCACCATAATGCACTAGAGCTTCTTCATGTCCAAATAATCATCAGAATGGTCATGTACCATGTATTGGCTAGCTACAGAACTTCTTCCATGACACAAGAAAGCCACAACACCTATCAACAAGAATTAGAATCACTCTGTATTAAACCTAATACAATTTTCCTAGATGACCTAAACTATCTGTATATAGCCTGAAAAATCTATAACCAAAACCAAGTTGATACCAGAGGAAATAAACCAAGAAACAAAAGAGTCACTGGGAGCACACCGATGAGAGGTATGAGTGGATGTTTAATGAAGCAAAGCCACAACAGCAACGAACAATAACATAGAGCAAGTGCTGACAACAGAGAATTTTAACGCTCTCTATGCAAAAATAGTGTTTTCGTTACACCTTCATCAGAAACACTTACTAACAAATACAAGGTTCTATATATACATCAATTAATTAAAAACCTAAATAACATTAATCATCAAAGTAAAATTTAAATTGACTGATTGTTCTTAAAGGCAACAAGTTCAATTTAAAACAATTTTAGTTTAAAACAAGGTTATGTACTATGAGAAATACTCTTGCCAATATATTTGATTGTATCCAGAATATAACAACTACAAGCAAAAAATAATAATAATAATAAATATGTAATGTAAATACACAATGAATATGTTCATAGTAATATCAAATTATATATATAACAAAACAGTTAAAAATATATATATATAAGGATTTTTATATGAAGATTTTTATATGAAGATTTTTATATGAAATTTAATATGTTAAAATGTGTAGAAATTAATGGTTGAGTAAGAAACTAATAATGCTATAAAATTGATGTAAAATTGATGAAACTTGTTTATGTATTTAAAAATTTAAAAATGTTTTATGAATGATACATGTTATGAAAGATTATATTATATAAAAAATTAATTATGAATGAATTATTCTCAAAAATTATAGTTTGGCTTGCCTTAATTTCAGGACTGGTTTAATAGAAACCATATCATTAAGTCCTGGAGGTCTTGAAGCATCTAACCATAATTGCCAAAAAAGCTCTCGGTATTCTAGACGTGTCTCCCACATACCGCCCCTAATGTCCTTACTGACAATTTCTAGGACAAAAAATGTATAACTTGCATCATTACAAACCCTTTTATGATGATATAATGCATTGTTAATATTTTCCTTATTAATTTCATAATGATGTTCATAAATTCGTGTTTTTAATTTCCTTTCCGTCTTACCTATATAAAAGGAACTACACAGTTTACACAGGGTGAGATAAACAAGTCCGTGGGAATGACAATTTGCATAACATTGACTATACAATACCTTGTTTCTGCTAGATAATTCTATTTGTGAAGCATTACATAAATAACTACATTGTGTGCAGGCTCCACATTTGTATGTGCCTACTTTAATTCCTTTTTTAAAAAAACGCGAATTATAGCCAAACTCAAACAAATTTTTGAAATTAGAATCTCTTCTATATGTAAAATTCAAATTACTCTGTTTTAACAAATCAATATCAGTAATTTCCTGAAATTTTAGCCATTCTTTTGAAACCACACTCTTAATAATTCCTGAGTCACCATTGTAATCAAGAACAAATGCATCTTGTTTAGTAATGTCTGAATTAATATCGTTAGAGGTAGTTCCAACATCCTTAATAACATTTTCTTGTCCTAAAATAGGAGAAAATCTATTCCTTCTACCACTAATTACTTCATTTTTTACTTCCTGTATAAGGGATAGTGGGTATTCTCTGTCTTTAAACATATCACAAACTTTGTCACATTCAATAATAAAGTCACTATCCTCAGATGTCATCCTGCTAACCCTAACTAACTGACCTTTAATCAGATTCTTTTTCTGGAAAAAAGGGTGGCCACTCTTGAAGTGGAGATAGGAGTTAGAAAAAGTTGGTTTTCTATAGATTTTAGAAGAAAATCTGTCATTTGACTTTGATATACTAATATCTAAGTAATTGAGAATATCCTCACTAATCTGGTAAGTAAAATCCAAGAAACAAGTGGTTCCTTTTAAATAAGACAAAAATTCCAGGAATTTTGGTTTTCCTGCTATCCAAAAAATGCAGATGTCATCAAGAAAACGTTTGTAAAAAATCCAACATTCCTTGAATTCACAATTGTTTACAAAAGTATGCTCCCACCAAGATAAAATTAAATTAGCATAGGTTGGGGCACAATGAGCACCCATGGCAACACCCTTAGCCTGTTTGTAAAATTCACCCTCATAGTACATGAAATTATTGTTTAAAATAATATCCATTAATGTTAATATGGTAAGGAAGTCATTATTGGAAAACTGTCCAAAGGTATTCATATATTCTTCCAACCAACTTAAACCTATTTCATGTTGTATACTACCAAATAAATCAACTACATCTAATGTAATAAAAAGTAAATTTTCATGAAATAATTCTGGCTTTACTTGTCTAAGGAAATCCCAAGAATCTTTTAGTGTAGTTTGACCTCCCCAAGATAATTCTTTGAGTTTATTATCTACAAATTTTGCAAGTGATGATGTAATTGCACCTTCAGAGATCACAATTAATCTAAGTGGAGGGTCAACAACACACTTATGCACCTTTGGGATGCCAAATACAGATGGTACTCTAGTTTTTTTGTTAAATAAAAAATTAAAAGTGTCCAAACAAATGGACCCCTCTAGTAATAAATCATTGAGCATGACATGAATACGAGAATTCACAATGTTGACTTCATTAACTGAAACTGTAATATATTTTGAAGAATTGCTAAGCTCTTGCTTCATTTTGGATTCATAAATAATTGAATCCATTAAAACAGTACCACCACCCTTGTCTGGTTGCATAATCCTAATAGTATCATCTTTCTTCAGTATATCTAATAAAACATTTTCTTCTTTAGACAGATTTGAAAAAACTGTGTTTTGCTGTTTCTTTTCTTATTTCTTTTTCCATAATAACCTCAAGATTTTTCAACTGTGGATGAATGGGTGGGTTGAATGTACTTGGTTTCCTTAATGGTGGAATTGTGGGTGGAAAATGGGAATTGTTTTGAAAAAATAAAATGAAATTCTTTTTCCTAATAAACATTTTCAAATCTATAATAGCTCTTGATATATTTACTTTTCTTAAGGGAATATATTTAAAGCCCTTAGAAAATAAATGAAAATGATGTATATTCACTGAAATTGAACTATAGTTGAAAATATTATAACCCTCATAAGAATGTATGGGGTCTATGTTAAAATTACCATTGTGGTGAAAAGTATTTAATACCAGTCTGTCCCTCTCCTCTGTCGTCCGTAATTATTGTAATTGTATTGAACGTATGGCCTGTTCCGTATCCTGTTGGAACGCCTGGGTAGAGGTGGATAGGGCTGTTCTAAAGGGAATTCCTTTTCTGGTGTAAATATACCATCATCTGTGTTCACAATTTCAGTGGGTTGGTCATTAGAAATTAAAACATCAAACTCATTAGTTTCTTGTACTTGGTGTGTATAAGTAAATCTCGGTTTAGGATATGCTACACCTTCATTGTATTCTTTCAAGTCCCTATCTAATTTACCCTGTTTCCTGGTAATATTAACATTGCAATTCTTGTCCACCTGTGTAAAAATATCATAATACTTGTTTTTTTCACAATCAACTGTAAACATTAAGTCATGAAGAATGATTTCATTCACACGTTCCATGTCCTTGATTAACAACAATTTTACTCTCTCATTTTCATCCCTTATAGCTTTAACAACTTCCAAACCACATTGGTTAAAAATATTTATAAGATTTTTATGAAAATCAGTACCCTCTGTAACCTTGTTAGGGTATTTGCATAACCTTAGTCCCTTAGGGACTATTTTGTGTTTAAGACATTCATTCAAATAAACATTGTCAACCTCTAATTTTTTGTACTTGTCCATAAAAAAATATAGTTGGTCTAAATTGTCTCTATAAAAGTGAGAATCTTCATTTGTCCGTAACTCTCTTTGTTTTGATTAGATTTACCAAAGTCATAGTGTTTTTTTAAAAAGTCATGAAAATTCAACATTGGTTTCGCGTTGGAAACCCTAGGTAAATTAAGAGAATTAGAGTCACCTGAAAAAACATTGGCGTTATTTCCAGTAGTAGTTGGCGATAAGGTATCCAAATCCTCTTCGGTTCGAAAAATAGCTGGTGTGTCCAGAAGTTCATTGGCCTTAGAAATGCTTCTGAAAGTAATGGGAACCTTACTTCTAACTGAATCCTTCGGAGCCATTGTCGGTACAGTTTTCCTTGCTTCCTGATTGTCAGGAACGCCTGATGTTGTCAGGAACGCCTGATGTTGTCGTAATGAAAGCAGAGCATGCTGGAGTGAGTAGTTCGATGAGCTGGGACAACTGCCCAATCATTTTCCTCAGTTCACCCTGTAGGGTGCTTCGTGGCATGTCTTCAGACTCGCCCCCCGGTAGATCAGCCATCAAAAACTAAAACCAAGTAGATACCAGTGGAAATAAACCAAGAAACAAAAGAGTCACTGGGAGCACACCAATGAGAGGTACGAGTGGATGTTTAATGAAGCAAAGCCACAACAGCAACGAACAATAACATAGAGCAAGTGCTGACAACAGAGAATTTTAACGCTCTCTATGCAAAAATAGCGTTTTCGTTACACCTTCATCAGAAACACTTACTAACAAATACAAGGTTCTATATATACATCAATTAATTAAAAACCTAAATAACATTAGTCATCAAAGTAAAATTTAAAATGAATGATTGTTCTTAAAGGAAACAAGTTCAATTTAAAACAATTTTAGTTTAAAACAAGGTTATGTACTATGAGAAATACTCTTGCCAATATATTTGATTGTATCCAGAATATAACAACTACAAGCAAAAAATAATAATAATAATAAATATGTAATGTAAATACACAATGAATATGTTCATAGTAATATCAAATTATATATATAACAAAACAGTTAAAAATATATATATAAGGATTTTTATATGAAGATTTTTATATGAAGATTTTTATATGAAATTTAATATGTTAAAATGTATAGAAATTAATGGTTGAGTAAGAAACTAATAATGCTATAAAATTGATGCAAAATTGATGAAACTTGTTTATGTATTTAAAAATTTAAATTTTTTTTATGAATGATACATGTTATGAAAGATTATATTATATAAAAAATTAATTATGAATGAATTATTCTCAAAAATTATAGTTTGGCTTGCCTTAATTTCAGGACTGGTTTAATAGAAACCATATCATTAAGTCCTGGAGGTCTTGAAGCATCTAACCATAATTGCCAAAAAAGCTCTCGGTATTCTAGACGTGTCTCCCACATACCGCCCCTAATGTCCTTACTGACAATTTCTAGGACAAAAAATGTATAACTTGCATCATTACAAACCTTTTTATGACGATATAATGCATTGTTAATATTTTCCTTATTAATTTCATAATGATGTTCATAAATTCGTGTTTTTAATTTCCTTTCCATCTTGCCTATATAAAAGGAACTACACAGTTTACACAGGGCGAGATAAACAAGTCCGTGGGAATGACAACTTGCATAACATTGACTATACAATACCTTGTTTCTGCTAGATAATTACTATACTTGAGTTTTCTTGAAGGAGCAGAAGAAAATGACCTACTGAACTCCCTACAGTGATTACTCCATAACATACAACTATACTATAGCAGCCTAATCAATATGATGTCCCCCTGCTTAAGAAGCTGTCCAGAACCTATGCACAGCAGCAACCTGGAGATGGTTATGTCATATAACCACCAGGTTAGTCATACTCTCTTGACTTCTCATGACCTCTTACACAAGGATTAGTACTCAATGTAGCCAAACCTATAAATTTGTGTTGCAGCTAAAGGTTTCAATGAGAAACCTAGCATAACGTCCTCAAACCATTATTTAAAATAGCAGAGAGCATTCCAGCAGTGCAGGGCTATAACGTCTACCACAAGATTAGACAAGCTACTGTGCAGGAGGAGAAAAAAGATGGAAGTGTGTCAATCTACATCCAGAACAGACCCACGTCAAAGATGGTAAAGCACCATAATGCACTAGAGCTTCTTCATGTCCAAATAATCATCAAAATGGTCATGTACCATGTATTGGCTAGCTACAGAACTTCTTCCATGACACAAGAAATCCATGACACAAGAAAGCCACAACACCTATCAACAAGAAATATAATCACTCAGTATTAAACCTAATACAATTTTCCTAGATGACCTAAACTATCTGTATATAGCCTGAAAAATCTACACCACTACTGGTGCACAAGCACAGAGGTTCCTGGACCTTGTCAATACAAATGCCCTGGAACAATTAATCAGAATACCCACTAGGGGTAACAATATCCTGGATCTTGTCCTTACTAAAATGGGAGCATCTTGCACTGTCCCTTGCATGTATTCAACACTTGTTAGGTCTGACCATAAAATTAGTCTCCTTCAAAATAAAATGAAAAGCAAAGATTCCTTCTGCTCAAGGTACCTTAGAAATGTCTTTAAGACAAACTACCATCTCCTAAGTTAACTACTCCATTGAGCTGAACCAATTAAGGATTTGGGAACTTATGTGGACAGTGACCTAATTTTGACCAACATGCATCCATTGCTGTTACAAAGATTTCTTTACTGCACAGCTTATAAACAAAAGGGGCTGCATTTAGATCTAGGGATGTTAACTGTTTCTTTTACTCAGCTCTCATTAGTCCAGTCACTGAATATAATGCCCATATGGCATGCATCTGTCCAGATGAATGCAACTGGAATGCCCAGAGAGATACCTTACTAAAGGATACAAGACTTAAAGATGTCCTACATAGACTGATTGAAAGCCCTGTCACTATTCTGGTGACCTGCGTTTGGCATACAAGACATCCTCTGACCCTATACTGATGGATTTACTGCACATCAGCAAGTCAAATGGCATCAGAAATACTCAGTCTAGGGATCTAACCCTCTTCTGCAACATCAAAATAACAGTTTGGGAGGACAGGTATACCTCACACAGGATACCACTGCTGTGGAACAGACTCATATCTACATAAAACAAAGTTCATCCTTGTCTATATTCAAGCGCAACTTGAATGTATGTATGGGAAGCAGAAAAATTACCCCTGGAGTGCCCCCTGTACTACTAATGAACAGAGGCAGCTCCTAAATGCTTCATTCCCTCATATTAACTAAGGTGTGATCCCAGTTATTCTCTTTACAGGTAATATATAATTATTGATCTTGGATGGGTAAGCCCAGTCTCTAACTAAATGGGATACAAAAAGGGAAAGAGTAAGCCTAAAATGGCCCAAAAGGGCAGTTGGCCTAGTACTTACCTATGAACCTATACACTGTTGTAATGAAATGAGTGCCGTGGCTGAGCCAGGAGTCAGGAGTCTAGTGACTTGAGCCTCCCCTGTATCCAAACTACCCACTACAAAACATAAAGATTCCTCAAAGAGCTTTCAAATATCTTTGTAAAACTTTTGAAAGTTCGAAACTTCAATAAAAAAACAAAATCATGTTTATGCATGGGGCAAGCCACTCTGCACCCCCCACACCTACTGCTAATTAAATTTACCAACACAGAGACTGCATTACAGTGAAGACAACAGTAAATATCCAGTTCCTTGCTGTACGGTGATTTCCATTTAAACCATTTGAAGTTTCTAAACTTCGATCTTATGGTCCCGACCATATGAAGTAGACCCATATATGCATATATAAAAAAGTAAGAAATAGGAAAATTCAATAAAATACTATTATCCTAACTAACACCCCCCCCCTACAAATCCTTAGCTATCTGTCTACTAACATGTCCCCCCCTAAATGGGACCAAAATGGCTTGGGATGCATGGCTAGGCATATAAGGGCCCATGGCCATTAGCCTAGTAAAAACCTATGAACATTATATATATATATATATATATATATATATATATATATATATATATATATAGATAGATAGATATAGATATACATATACACAGATTATATACATGCATACATATATATATACATATATGTATATATATATATATATATATATATATATATATATAGATGTATGTATAGGGATCCAGGACGTTTGCTTGAATGAGCAAACATCCGAATCCATAACCACTGAACACACTTTAATGAAAGCGGTTTTATTGAAAAAGTGCTTTTGTTAAAGTGTGTTACTAAAAAAAAAAAACAAACAAAAAAAAACACTACATTAATGTTTCAGCAGGCGGGCTTTGTACCCCTGCACCCCCACTTTAATATTCTCCCTCCAAGACCGCACTACAGTGGGGAAAAGGGAATTTTCCCTTATTCGCACAGTAGTACGGCCTCCGCAACAGGCATACTTACGCGAAAGTGCTTCTTCGATTAAAAGCACTTTCACATAGGTATGCCCGACCGTTTGAGTTTTGGACGTTTGCTCGAATAGCAAACGTCCTAGACCCATATATAGATATATCCATACATCATTTAATGGAACATATAACCACAAGAAAGCTTTTTTTGCAGAAGGGGCAAGACCCCTTGCAAACTGCCCCTTAATTATATATTCCAATTCCATGATTGCACACTACTGGAGAAAAGAAAAAACACCATGCACAGTGAATCAACGTCCATAAATTTGGGGGGTACAACATGCCAATGGGTATAGCCAATCCAATCAAAATCTTTTGAATTATAACTCCCTACAACTCCAATGAGCAAAAACAACACCAGAAATATCTTTTATAGACTTTTACATTTCTGAGGAAATGTCTCTTCAATGAAATGTACCTGCAAACAAATGTATATTCAGTCATTTTAACCTACTTTTTTTTCTTTCAGTCATAACTACCTTCGACAAAATGATACACACCCATATATACATACATAGACAGAAAGATGATGAACAGTCTAGACAGAGGTTAATTACTGCTTTTGGTACCAATAACTTTAAGATTCATAAGGTTTTTAATAAATATTGGTATCTCTTAGAAACTGATGTATTTTTTTCATCAGTGTTTGGATGATTGGTGTCATTTTGATTTTCGAGGGGAAAAAAATATTGGTGAACATCTGTCATGGTACAAAAAATTAAAATGACAAAGCTGAATGTTAGTAATACTATTTTTGGAAGTACATTTTGTGGGAATTGTATTTGTTGTAAAGTTGCATCTAAAACAAAATCATTTACATCAATTAATACTTCAAAGCTATTCTCAACCAGACAGTTAATTACTTGGAATACAGAATGGGTGGTCAATATGGCAGTGTGCCAATATAGGGTGTTCTACATTGGTCAAACTCCTGGACCTTGGAAATAAAGAATTGCAGTCCATTTTAGTGATGTTAAATGTAAACGCGATAGAAGTGCTTTGTATAAACATCACATTGAGCATAGTTCTGCACATTTTGTATTTGTAGGCATTGTTGCTGTTATAGGGGAAGCGCTGTCTATTCCATCAAAGCATGTATTGTTGGATAAAAAGATAAATTATGGATTATTAATTTAGGAACTATGTATAAACCAGGACTTAATGAACATCTCTGAATACCTTTTATGAGAGATTATAGTTATGGCTATTTATCAGTTATTCTTTGTGATTAAATTGGGGGGGGGGGTTGTGCTGAATGGAAAGAGGTAAATATTTAAAACCAAGCTGTAAGTGATTAAATGTAATGTTCTTTACATCTGTGTGTATTTAACCTTCTGGCAGGGGTGGCTCGTGGCATCGGACTGCTGGACTGCAGCCCCCTCAGCAAAAAAAACAGAAAATGTACTTTTTAGTTTTTTTTTTTTTTTTTTTTTTTAATAAATGTCTCAGTTTAAACTACTTGTTGACTGACTTACTCATCTTGTTTCTCTGCTGCCGACTCGACTGACTCGGCGAGTACACGCATGTGCACTTTGAACACTTTGAGTTGCGGCAGATTTAAAAAAAGACGTTTTTTTTTTTTTCTTTCTGCTGCAGTCCGGAGAGCGAATTAAGGCATCAGTATGATGCCCAGCAGTCTATGCGGTTCCAAACTGCATAGAATTGGAAGGGGTTCGGACTGCCACGTCCTCAGGCACATACATGATGCGCTTGGGCTAAATGGCTGCTGATTAGTTGTCGCTCTCTTCCCAGGCTTTATGTGCTGGGAAAAGAGCGAGAAGCAAACAGTTACAGCCAGTTTCGGTTGTGGAGTAGTGCCTTGGTGATTCGTGAATCAAGTGAAGTCTTGAAGTTGATTTAATTCTTGGCAGCCTAAGGCTATAGTATTTCATTAGCTGTGCTGGGTGTTAGCAAAGTGAGAAGAGTACAGAGAGTTTTCTTCTTGGTACTGGTGGTATGTATAAATTAAATATATGAATGAGGTTTGCTTTATGGGTTTAAAAGCTGAGGCACTGTGAAGTCTGGCTATATTATGCAATGGTATTATTTAAGGAAAAGAAGATGTAACTTTTATTAATAATGTCACTGTGCAAAATGATTTTAGTGGTCTTCCACTGGTTTCTGATAGTCTGGGGCATCCAAGATATGTACTGGGCATGCTCTATGACTACACAGTACATTGCTGTTGCTTCCATTTTTTTAATGACTTGGCTATGGGATCTTTTGTAGAGAGTCATGTACAATATGCGTGCTTAGATTTTTGTTGAAGATATTTTCTTCGTAGTTTTGGTCTGTTCTTGTCAAAGTTGCATATTATTGAGGAATTAAGTCAATAAATAATGAAAGAGGTGTGGTTTTGGCAGTAAGAGGTATGTCTGAGAGCTTCTTGTAGAAACACTTCCAGCATCAAAATTGTGAGTTTTTTTTTTCATTTTTAATATATTGTATTAATTTGGTAGACTTTTTTTTTTAATTCTTTGATAGCAATGCCAAAAACAGAATGCCTTCCTCTGGGGAATGCTGAATTTACAATGAACATATTGATTGTTTCTCCATTCAGCCTATTTTTGAATGTTAACAATTTTATTGCATAATTCATATAATTTTTATATTTTGCCAGTACAGAGTGGTGTTTGATCATATGGGTGCAGCATGAGTGATTAAGCTAGATCCCACCACTGTGAATAAAAGTATGAATCGCTCATGTCTCTACCATGGTGTGTTGTGATTATACAATGACATTATTTTGAAAAGAAATATCTTATCATTTTAAAATACCACTGCATAATCAGAGCTCATTTATAATCCATCTTAGTGCAGTACAGCAACTCCATGGGTGGGGTTTGCAAAGTACTTGACACATGCATGTACGTGAACTTAAAGTTGTATTAGAAAAACACTGTGAAAGTGCACTTGGTGCCAATGTGGGGCAGAAGAGATGTGCAATGTGTTCATCAGTATTTGAGTGCATAGACAAGGCACGTATAGGGTCCTGGGTTTGAGACCTGTATGGCTGTTTGGGTTGGGAGAGTGGCTTAATGGCTAAGGTGTTTGCCTTACAAACATAAGGTGTAGGGTTTGAGTCTCACAAGGGATAATTGGCTAGGCTTAAAATGGCTCGCAAGGGCACTTAGCTTAGTACTAAAGTATGAATCTATGAATAAAGGTTCTTCTACATTTGTTTAGTTTTACCTATTGCTTATGTGTTCTTTCATGATGACACTGCATTAAAAGTAGCCAGATAAGCTAGTGTATTATGTTGATATTGTTCAAATGCTAATCTTGCCACACTGATTCATTATATGTCACTTTATCATACAAACTATATAAATAATTGCTTTTTATGTATTGAATAAAACAGTAAATGAAATGGCAAAACAAGCTTTGAAATTAACATACAAGATTCTAGACCAACATTCAGCAATCATTTTACATCAATAGTTTTAAATGCATTGCACATGGTCTTGTTATACTGTTGAAAGTCATTCTGTTGATGAGGAAACTAAATGCCTTTATAACTGTTTACCCACATTTCCATTTTTACAATGCATTTCATTTTATCTGTTGCCTCCTATATGATATTTTACTAGAGTTGCTATGACATAGTCATTTATCATTTTATCCGTGTTTCAGTCAAAGAGTAAATGGTACACCTGCTAAATATTTGAAATGCTGTTAGTGTCCATTTGCAAATTTTCTTTTAATTTTCAGACTGTTTAGTAATGAATATAGCCATTTTTCTCACTGTAGAATTTGGATCATAATTTGTGTACACAGTAGTACACCTCATATTCAGTGAAATATTCTCTACCCAGAAAGGGTATAAGATTCATGAATGAACAATTTATTGCATAGCCCATTCATTTTGATGTGCCAGGGATTATTACATTATGATTACTGACCTCTGTAACTACATGCAGGTAACCACTTTGGTGTTCTAAGTTTAAAATGAATCCAAGCACTGTCATAAAAAAGTCACAGTAAAAGCTGAAACAGTTACTTGACAGAGGTCTTTGATTCTAGCTTTTGATTTGGGGGTTCGTTTAACTGGAGTCACTATGCCTACAGTTATAGCAATTTCCAGTTTTCTAGTTTTTTTAAAATTGTTTCTTTCATGGTTTCTCCACATTGCAAACATGATATTGCAAAGATGTAACTCCCAGAAACTAGAGGGACATTAAAGATAAATAAAAATTAAATATGTTTATTTCAGCCAATAGCTGTATGCATACAGTTCAGCATATACTCTATCAAAAAATGTAAATATCTTGCATCACAGTATGGGGAGTGGAAAAATACTGCTCAGAGGCCATGCATTACTCTTTTATTGCTTATATTTGCTCTGTGTATTGGGGGATTCAATGATTGCCCCCACCTTGCAGACATCAGCAAATTTAGTCAGCCAAAGGCCAACTACATTAGCCTTGACTTCACAGAAGTATGTTCTGAACAGGAGAAGTCTCAGTACCTGTATTACACCATGTCAGTACTAATATTAAAAAAAAGTGTCCCTTCTTTGACAGGTTACCAGCTGTATTGTGTGGCTATTTTACATTTTTGCATTACATTTTTCGTCCATTTTTCATAAAATTGTGGTTTTCTGGCAAATTAGTGGCAAATCATTAAAGATTGAAGTTAGATGATAAATAATGTCAGACATTTGAGTTTCAGATTTCATACGCTTCAGAAAATTTATACTAATGCAAGGTCTACCATTCTATTATCTTTTTAATTATCTTTCTAAGTTTATAAGAGCAATATTTAAACATTGTCCTTATTTCTGGGCCTTTGTCCCACTTCTTTGTATGGCTTTGTCCAGATTTCTTGCTCTGAGATTGAGAGGTATGACAAATGTGTCAGGGCCATCACAGTCAGCCAGAGACATTTCAAATTGTGACATACTTGTTGCACCCCACTCCCCCATGTAGTGACTCTGGATGTGTCCAAGCAAGGCAAGGAGTAGTTATGCAGTGTAAATGTGCACAGTATCCTCCCATCCAAGGTAGACACAAGTACTACAGTGGCTTTTCATCTGTCCTTGATTTTTGCAGAATGGTCTGGTTTCTATCATATTTTTTGTACTGTTGATTTATGCTTATTACTCAAAGTGCCTGTTGCTCTGTGTTTAAGTAGCAATACTTTAATGACCATCAGGTAAGCTTGGTTGAGATCATAAGATGCAAGTAAGCTTTAATAAGCATACTGTTAAAGAATTGCCAACACTGAAAGCCTTTCTGTTGCCATGTAGAGAATACTTAACTAGATAATTTATAAGCCTTGGGTATTGAAATGCATATGACAGTATTTGTAATAAAGGACAGGATTACATTATTTTAAGAAGCTCATTACACTTGGGGACTTCCAGTCTTCTCTGCAGGCTTTACCTGTAAACTAAACAGAATGCCAATTGTGTGGTCCATAACCTGTAGAGTAATCCTTTTAAGCAATGTATCTTGAGCTTATTTCTTGTTTGCTTTTCATTTTTTACTTTGATCATGTTTTCCCCATGAAACAAGTAGATAGTTGTCAGGCAGCAGGTCGTTTTTTGGATAAGAAACATTTTTACAAGTTGGGGCATCAAAGATTTCTACTTTCAGCATGTTACTTGGTACTTTAATAAAGCTGAATATAAATTATAATTAGAACTGCAGTGCAAGAAGTGATTTGAGTTGAGTGCTGCTTGTTTTTCTTATACTTGATTTTGACTGGCATTCCATTAATGTATTTAAAAAGTAATTTATTTTTTCATGCCTCACAACCTTTTTGTTTCCATCTAGATATTAAGTAAGCTGTCATGCAGCCAATGCATTGAAATATTTTTATTCTTCTACACTTCATTTTGTCTTGATTGTACTTTCATAATGACGGTTTGGCACCCAGGGCAGTGTATTTAGTTAGTTTTTGTGGTTTTGAGAATAGCTCCTCCCCTTTCTAGTTGGCCACACCCCTTCCCATTGACTGCACCCATTCAGCTGTCTCCTGCAGCCCCCCTTTGATTTGAAGTCACCAGCCGCCACTGCCTTCTGGGTTGAACTTGCCTACTAGCACTGATGAAATCAGTCTGTTGTTTTAATGCACTTCTCTTGCCTACTGTCCTGATGTGACAGTTAGGAAACCTACATTTGAATTTTGAAGATAGATATAGATAACATCATGTCATCTCATAGGTGGCTGACTCCACCTGCCCAATGTCCTACATCCCGGATGACAGAATGTCGAACACCAACATTCCTGACTGTCCAACCTTGCCCTTGTTCTGGGCTCATGGTAATGTTTGTTCCCGGATCCAGAGTTGTAGGGAGTTTTGATGTTGGGTATTTGTGTCGGGTATGCCAGAATTCAATATTCTGACTTTGACGCACCTCTGTGAATCATATTCCTACTCTATTGTTTGTGAACTGACACAATGATAGTAAACCATATATACATGTATATACACACATGCATATGGCCATCACTAGGTTTATATAACAAGTATAGAGGTAGGGGTGAGCAGTGTGACAAAACTATGTATATGGCTGGGGGGTGCTAGTATAACTATTATTGTGAAGTTTGGATGTCGGGCATAAGATTCTAAATGAACAGAAACGGTTTGACAATATGCCAAGCTGAAGCAGGCAGTGTGGCATTTATCCTATAGATATACATGAGCAGATCCATTGATTTCATAGGGAAGCTTTAGTTGCATTTTAAATGAGTTTGCATTCTGAATGGATTTCACTGGTAATCCGATGAGGTTCCATAATCACCTGCAGTATCAGATGAGCAGAGTATTTGTTGGTACCTACACATTTTTGAGATGTACTATTACTTGCTCTGTCATTAGTTTGACTTTGTTTTGTGTTACATTGGGAGATTATTCAGATAAGTGACAGTGTTCATTATCAGGTTCAACATGAGCAACAAAATTATCAAAGTAAAGCCAGCAACATAGGTTCATAGGTTCATAGGTTGGTACTAGGCTATCAGCCCCAGGGCCTATACAAGCCTAGCCATAACAATTCCCTGGCTATTTCTTCCCAAATTATTTACTTTCCTGGACCCCTGTCTAGCAGGGCGACTGACATGATCCCTGGGGTGAATTTCCTTTCTCCCATCCAATCGTCAAGGTTCCTCTTGAAGAGGTCCAAAGAGGCACTCTGCTTGACATGTATGGGCAATCTATTCCAGAGTCTGGGGAGTCTCTGGGTCAGGAACCTATCCCTCCAGCATGTTTTGTTTATTGTGATGACAAGGTTTAGATCCCTGGAGCGTGTAGCTCTGAGGGACTGGGATTTCTTTAAGTGTAGCATGTCCAACAGCTCTGGGTTTGACGTGGCCTTGTATGTTAAGCAGAGATCGCCTCTGAGTAGACGATATGCAACAGAGTATAGCTGGAGTTTTTTAAGGCAGTCAGCATAGGGCATCTGCTTTAGGCCTGTGATTCTTTTAGTGAGGTATTTCTGAGGCCTTTCCAGTTGTTGCAGATGTCTTGAGAGGTACATACCAAATGGGGCGTTGTATTCTATAATGGGTCTAATGAGGAATGAGTACAGTGGAACAATGACCTCCTTTTTTCTGGATGAAAAGCCCTTCATGATGAGGTGTGCCACATAGAAGGATTTCCTGACTGTTGTGGCGATGTGGTTATCGAAGGTGAGACCACTGTCCACCTGTGTCCCTAAGTCTCTTATCACACTTTCTGTGTTTAGTGTACTGCCACCTATATGGTAATTTATGGATACATGTTTTTCCCAAAGGGATAACAATACTTTTCTTGGCATTGAGCTTGAGCCCATGGCTCTGGCACCAAGCATCTGTTTCTGTAAGGCCCTTTTGTAGAGTATCCACATCATTTGGGGATTCAATAATGGCTCCCAGTTTGCAGTCATCTGCAAACTTTGTTAGCCAGAGTCCCTTAGTGTTGACCTGTACTTCAGAGAAGTAGATGCCAAACAAGAGCGGCCCCAGGACTGAACCCTGAGGTACTCCACTTGTCACTTGTCTGGAGCTGGATTTGGAGTCGGCTACTTTTACAGTGTGGGTTCTATCAGTAAGCCATTTAGCAACCCATTGGGTGACATAGGGATTAATGCCCAACTTAGTAAGTTTATCTATGATTCCAGAGTGGGGGATGGTATCAAAGGCCTTGGCAAGGTCTAGATAGGCTGTGTGGACCATCTAACCCTTGTCCATGGCTCTGGAGACTGATTCAAAGAAGTCAATCAGGTTCAGGAGACAAGATCGGCCCTTCACAAACCCAAACTGGGTGGGGTCCAGTGTTTGAAGGTTGCCAATGTCTTTGTTTATAAGTTCCATGATAATACACTCCATGGCCTTGCAGATAAGGCTTGTCAGACTGATGGGACAGTAGTTTCCGGGATCCAAGGTGGATCCCCTTGTGGATTGGGATAACTGTAGCTCTGCCACTCAGTGGGCATGAAACCTGAGGTGAGGCTATGATTAAACATGACACTTAGGTGAGGTGCCAGTTCATATTGTAGTTCATGTAGTACACAGCCCGGGATGTCATCTGATCCCATGGATGCTGTATTCTTGGCTTTAGAGAGTGCGTTTTGTACCTGTGTGGCGTTATTACTGGAATTTGGCAATCTTCGGTATTGAGATGGGCCATTTAGGGGTGAGAGGGGGTGAAGTTGGCACTGAATCGATCTGCCAGGATATTGGCAATATCCTTTGGATCAGTATATTTAATGCCATTCTGTTTTAGCTCAGAGCAGATCTGAGCATTGCCATTTAGATTCTTGACATAGTTATAGAATGCTTTGTGGTTGTCTTTGGAATCTTTGGCAATTTTATTTTTGTAACTAGCTTTGGAGGATTTTATGAGGCATCTCAGTTTCTTACTGAGGGTAGTAAGGGAGTTTTTTGCATCCTGGGATTTTCCTCTTTTCTGCAAAAGTTTCTTCCTTTTGTTGTAAAGTTTGTTTATGGCAGGGGACCACCAGATTGGCTTCCTTTTTTTGGATGAGAGCATTTTGGTTCTATTTGGGATGGCACGATTCATGCATGAGTGGATGTGCTCGTACAGTGCCTTAGTGTAGGATTCAGCAGTTGAACTTTCAGTTCCCATCTGCATGGGTGTTATGAAGTTTGTCACTTCTGACTTGAGTAGCATGAAGTTGGCTTTGGAGAATTTTTTTAGGGTGGTTTCTTTAGGGGGGGGGGGGGGGGAATGTGGATGTTAAGGGTGATTAGCTTATGGTCAGACCTGACTAACGAGGGGGTGACCATAGGTATGGAGCATTGATTTCCCATGTTGGTAATGACCAGGTCTAGGATATTGGAGCCCTGGTGGGACTATGGATTAGTTGATCCAGGGCATTGGAATTTATGAATTCCAAGAACCGTTAGCAAAGGTGTTGGGACATGAGTAGTTTTCCCAGTTAATGGCAGGGTAGTTAAAATCACCCAGTATTAGGGTGTTTGGTTCTATCTTAATATTTTCCAGTATGTTTAGAAAGGTGTAGTGAGAATCTTAGGGTATGGTGGGGGATCTGTAGCAAGCTACAATTTGGATTGCAGTCTTACCTAGTGTTAGTTGCACTTGGAGAATTTCAGACACATTGTGTTGGCCAACTAGCCTGGTGGTGTGAATATCCTTGGTGAATATTGACACTCCTCCACCTTTAGTGTTTCGGTCCTGGTTTGGTGGCCGAAAAGTGTGGTAAGAGTTGTAGCCTGGTATTGCAGGGGTGCTCTCTGCAGCCTTGAACCAGGTCTCAGTTACCGCACAGATATCGATGTTCTCCATTTTTAGGAGTGCCTCGAGAGAGTGTATTTTGAGGTTTAGACTTCTAGTATTGAGTAGCATTACCTTCAGATTTTGCATGCTTGTAATAACACATATTCACACAAAAAGTAGCAGGATGGATCCATAAATTATCCCTACAAATCTGTGTCTACAGGACTGCAATCAGTTGTTTTCAACATTTAAACAAACTGAACTCTACAGTTCCCTACAAATCGGTGTCTACAGGACTGCAATCAGTTGTTTTCAACATTTAAACAAACTGAACTCTACAGTTCCCTACAAATCGGTGTCTACAGGACTGCAATCAGTTGTTTTCAACATTTAAACAAACTGAACTCTACAGTTCCCTACAAATCGGTGTCTACAGGACTGCAATCAGTTGTTTTCAACATTTAAACAAAGTAGGTTACACAAAAAGCATTTGTTAAGCTTTCACTTACAGTGCTTTGTAATTAAGCAGGTCACCATATTGGTCAGCCATAGGGCTCTTTGTTTCTACTTGAGTGGTTGCCTCCTTCCCAATTGAATTGACTTTTACGTTAGAGCTGTAATACTTACCTTATAGCTTTAGGACACCTTAGGAAACCTTGTAAACTGCAATAGCCCCGCTACATTTGCCCTCGCTACGCTCGGACTCTCTTCGCTCCCCTCCCTGCCCACAATTACCTCCCGCCCCCAGTACCTCTAAATTTATAGTACTATAGCCACTCCCCCACTTTCTAGATCCTATCTGCTTTCATCTGGGATAATTCCACCCACCCCTATTCTACTACCTACATTTAATAGCACCTATTAGCTTTCATCTGGCATTCTCCCATCCCCCCTACCAGTACCTTTACCTCACCACTCTATCTTCTGGTGTTGCATCACCAGGTAAAACAGTTCCTTCACTCACTAGCTGAATCACATATAACGATATATTCCTCTTTACTAGCCCTCTTGTTCACACCATACCTCCTTACCTTGTATGAAAACCAGTTTCTTATGGGATTTCAGGTCCCAAAAGGCCATACCATCACCCCAGCTGTAAATCCTTCCACCTTCAACCATACTTACAGTACCAGATCCTATCCAACATCTTGTTCAGTCTATCAACATCTCAACCCCAGGCACATTAGCTCTAGATCCAAACACTACCACAAACTAATAAACAAATTCCTGAAGTTCATCACCAAGTATAGACTCAATCTAATACTTGGGGGTGATATTCACCCCAACCCTGGCCCACTCACTTCAGATACACATACCCCCTCTACTTGTAATCTAAGCTACAAACCTACAATTTATAGGCCAACTAACTCTCTCCTAGTCTGTCATTTCAATATTAGAAGCATTAATAACAAGATACATGAATTGCATGCACTTCTGGATGTCTGAAACCTGGTTAAAACCTAACACTAAAGACAATGAAGTGTTACCACCTGGGTACAACATACACAGGCTGGATCGTGCTTCGAGGAAGGGGGGTGGGGTAGCTGTACTCTATAAATCTGAGTTGAATGTCACCATAGATGTAATACAACCTCCTCAGATTAATAACTATGAGATTCTTGCCACCAAATTGCAACTTAATAAAAATAAATGCATTAATATCATCTGTATGTACATTCCTCCAGGTAACAATATATCTACATTTGAAGATATCCTGCACTGGTTATCATGTCACTACCCCCAAGAAACCCTACTACTTGGAGACTTTAACATAGACTGGGGCACCTGTTCCTTAGAATCCCCAACCACCCATATTAACCTGCATGCATTTACACAAATCATATCCACTCCTACCAGGATAGGTAAACCCAACCAAAAAGAAAGTATACTTGACTGGGTACTCATAAACAGTCACCCCCAGCTGTACACCTCTGGTACCCTCCTTAATGGCCTAAGCGATCACCTTCTCACATATGTAATTAAGCACAAAACCATTAATTCCAAACAACCCTTACTCAGAAAGGTTAGAAACAATAAAAACTTTGAACCTGCCAAATTCCAACAAGAACTAAACTCATGTAATTGGTCTATTCTAAAACACCACCCCTTAGAGGAAGCAGTAGCATACTTTAACAAATTCCTTGAGATCCTTGATTTGCATGCACCTGTTCATTCAAAGAGAACCAAGGCAAAAACTGCACCATGGCAGAGAGTCTAAACTCAAAATTACTCTTAGAAACAAACAAAGCATGGGCTTTATGGCATTCATCTAAAGACCCTCAAGATCACATTAAATACAGGCAATCCAGGAACGAAACCAAAAATTCAATTTTACAAGACAAAAAACAATACTACTGTAATTTACAGACAGTAAATCAAAATAACCCTCAGAGGTTTTGGGCAGGTTTAAATAATCTACTACATCCTGGACAAACTTCAACCCCAATCCCTGCTGCTACTATTGATAAAACCCCTGAAGATGTTTCTGATAGTTTTAACCAATTCTTTACTGAGACAATTCAAGCCCTAGCTAGCCAACTACCTCCTAGCTCCCCTGGTCCTGAAAGTAGCATCCCCTAGAAATCTACTTGCGTTCAGCTTCCAACCAGTCGCCACTTCACTTATCCGTACCTTGATCAAAAAATTAAAGCGCAGCGCACTTTGTGCTGATCAACTCTCTGCCGAATACCTACAAAAATCAGCTGATGCTATTGCTTACCCCATCTCAATACTAATCAATCGAACCATAGTAGAAGCTAAAATTCCCACCATCTGGAAAATATCCTATGTAATCCCACTTCACAAAGGAGGCAGCTCTACTGAATTCTCCAATTATAGGCCAATAGCTATACTCTCTCCACTTGCAAAGATTATGGAAAAATGTATTCATAGACAATTCATGCACCACCTAATCCAAAATTGCCTTATGGCAGACACTCAGCATGGCTTCCGTCCTCATCACAGCACTACTTCAGCCCTCCTAGCCTTTACTAACACCATAAACCATAATCGCAACAATAATTATATATCCTCAGCCCTCTTGTTGGATCTTTCCAAGGCATTCGATATGGTTGATCACCAACTTTTAATCCACACCCTGCAAACATTCTGTCTAGATACTGGAGCCCTCCAATGGTTTCAATCCTACCTGAATGGTTGACAGCAGGCTGTCCCCTGGCAGAACAAACTCTCTAACCTTCTACCTAACACCCTTGGAGTACCACAAGGCTCTATACTAGGGCCCTTGCTGTTCTCCATATTCATTAACGACCTTTATACTGTCATCCCAAAAGTCAGCTGTATCCAATATGCTGATGACTCTACTCTGATTTGCTCAGCCACATCTCCAGTAGAGTTATGGTCAGCTACCCAGACCATCTTTAATACAATAGAAAACTGGCTTTCTGAACATTGTCTGATCCTAAATCCCAAAAAAACTAAAATGCTGTTATTTTCACCAACACGTAGGTCTACCGCTTTCACCTTTACCATAAAATCAAATGATGGCACAATAATCTCCCCGACCCATCTACAAAACTATTAGGTGTCATCATAGACAATAATCTCAAATTTGACCTACATGTTAACCAAACTATCAAAACCATCAATAAAAAACTAGGGTCACTTTACAGAATAAAAGCCTTCCTAACCCCTCCAGCTAAAATTGCCATAGCTCACTCTCACCTTCTTTCAACCCTTCTATATGCATCCCCTCTACTCTCGAATTTGAACAAGACTGTCCTTAACAAACTCTCAATTTGCTACAACCACATTGCCAGGTTTGCCACTGGGCTGCCTTTTAGGACACATCATTGCATCAATCTAAATCAGCTTGGTTGGCTTGAACTACCTAGCCTAATCCAGTAGAACCAACTGATTATGGCCTATAAAATCCTCTATAATCCAGACAATACTCCTGCACTTAAAAATATTATCACCCCCTATAACAATCCTAGACCACTTCGATCCTCTAACAAACTACTAATTCAGACTAGCAAAATTAATAACACAGCCGGTGATTCTCTCTTTGCAAACTCTGTAAGTAGATCCTGGAACTCACTTCCAGCTGATATTACCTTACTTTCCACCTTAGGTCAATTTAAAACTAGACTCAAACAACATTTGTCACTTAACTGGCTATGTCAATGTATCAAGCCTGGCTAACTCGAATGTGTAAAAATCTGTTAACCAGTTTACTGTGTAATTTAATCCTGACTTGTGCTCAGGACTAACTGTAACCTGTGGAACTTGTTTAACTTCCTTACTTATGCAATCTCTGTAAATAGTCTGTTTGTAATATGTTATGCAATCTCTGTAAATAGTCTGTTTGTAATATGTAATGCTGGTATTATGTAATGCTGTATCTGCTTACCCTTGGAGCTTTTCTCCCCAGGCCTCCACTGAAAATGGACATGCATCCAGTCGGACTATCCCGGTCAACAAATGTAAAATAAAATAAAAATAAAAATAATACAGCCAAAACTTACACACATTTATCCTGAACATGGACAAAAAGTACAACCATAGGTTACAAATAGAGCTTCGATATTCCTGAGGACTGTCATCACAGAAGGGTGGTCTCTTCTTGCCAGCATAAGAGTGACATTTTACTGAAGGTTTTATACTTCATGATTCATGTCATTATGGCGGTACAGAATCCCACAATTTGGGCTCAATCACTGAAACATCCCTCTACTCTTTTTTGTCTACTTTGCTACACAGAATTAGAAAATGTCATGGCAGGCCATCAGATATTAGCAAATTTGTCGCTTTCGTCTTTGCTTTAGTGTTCTGCCAATTGAAAGGCAGCCATATTTGTGGAACAGTTTGTGTGTTACTGAGTAAATCAAAATATCATCTTCCAGCATTAGTCACCAGAAACGTTTTCAAAGCAAGCAATGATTTTCCTTCACTGAGGCCTGCTCAGTGAAACCACAAATTCCATTGCAAAACTTTCTAAGTTTGAGTACTACAGATCTTGCATAAATGGTAAAACCAGTGCACAGAGGAGATACATTTTGATTTTTTTGCAAAATTTAAGATGTTGGGTGGAACTATTGTGTCATTATTTTTCAAAATATCACCTGCAAACAAGGAAGGAGTCCATGTCATACTTCAAGATATTTAAAACATGATGCAAAGACTACCAGCAAACAAGACCACTAACAGAGTCCCCTGGACTGTAAAACAGATCCCTATATTGTCCAGAAGAGCATATATTTTGCTTTGATCCACACAGTGGCACTGTACTTTGATTCACTCAGACAGTGACTTGACAAAAAACACTTCTAAACGTGGTACTAAGTTTAGGAGTCATTAAATATATTGCATCACACAGGTGACGTCAATTCACTGTGTACTGCTGCCCGTTTATTAAATGGATGTATCACTTGCTCTATTGTGAGTTTCTTTGTTTCACTGGGGTCATTTTCATCTTTACATAATTTCATATTCAGATAAGTACCAGTAACTCAAATTACATTACACCTAAGTTCAGAACCTAGTTGTTTTAATGATCCAAGTGTTTCAATATGACCTAGAAAACTAGCAATGAAAACTGACTGGCAGAAACAAGAAATAATAACACATATTTATTCATCCTGACATTAAAAGGGTGTTTATACACTACTACCGTAACTAACAGGGTTAGCATGAACACTGTCTTTAATTTTTAACCACCTGTATAGTACAGCTGTTGATTAAACAAAGAACTTTACATCTAACCATATGTCTGGAGACTGCAATCCAAGAAGGGCGGTATGTTTTCTGACTAGTACCACATTAATGAATGCTTGGTGACCATACCTCTCAACTGTACAGATTTTCGCACAATGTCCAGATTTTTGCCTTATATTTTTGGCCTGTTACTCATAAAATGGTGTTTTTTTGGCAAATCATTGCCAAATCTTTGAGGACTGAAATCAGAAAATAATGACAAACATTTGAGATTCAAACTTCATACTCTTCAGAGATTTGAGATTTGTTAATACAAAACTTGTCTATCAACTTTCTAAGTTTGTAAGTGCAATATTTAAAAATTCTTCCTATTGTTTGGGCCTCCACCTCCCCCCCCCATTATCTACGGTTTTGCTCAGATTTCTTGCTTTAAGAGGGTGAGATCTACGTGGGTGAAGCATACTGCTGCATAGTCTTGTATTGCTAATACCTTGCTCAAGTAGATGGTCTCCCAAATATTACCACACATTTCACCTCAAATAATCATTGAAAGGAAAGAGATCAGAATTACTCAGAGTAAAGGAACATATATTTTTTGACAAAAAAGTATTAAGTATTTATATTTCTCCATTGTTTGGCAAATGTGGAGAAAAACATTACTGCCAAAGCAAAGTACATACTTTTGGCCAATTCAATCACTTAAGTCGTACCAAAAGAAATGAATCCACATGAAATGTACATCAATAATGCCTTTGTCTAAAACTCCCTGTAATGGCATCAAAATATTTACTAGTGAACTATTTGCGTAGTATTCATCAATTCCTTCCGCGCTGACTACCTAACCCTTGGACTAAATGCATAGTGGTTGTTGTCTAGGGGCCTTGTATCTCTTAACATACAATTGCAGCTTTCCATGAGTACTACCTTCTGTTTGTTTAAAGTGTATTTCATTTCATTCCTTCTATAATGACTGCAACAATGCTACTTTTCCCAGGTGTGTCTCCCACCAATGCAATGCTCTATTCTAAAATAGCACATACTCAACAATGCTCTTGATGTATGCTTGTTGTCCAGGGATGGCTCCTTTCTACCTCCTGACGCTGACAATAGCTCTGTTACTACACATAAACAGTCTACGTTATACATGAAACTGCCTTATAATACCAGGTATTCTATACTTCTTAAGAAGTTGATTTTAATATATGTAACATTCTGCTTTGTAAGTACGAGATAAAGTAAAGCCATCTGCATATCCCAAGACAACTGTTTACGGGTATGAAATGGAGGAAAAGCAGCAAACAGAACTGTTAATATGTGACTATACCACTGACGGTACAGTTATGTAAGAATAACAGTGGCCAGGAGGTAATCAAGACCAGTAGGACTGCTATACACTCTGTTTTAGGGTGTGTAGCTGACCGAATGTGACTGCACTCAGGCACTGAAGAACTGCATGAAGGGCTGCACGTGACACAAAAGAATGACTATCTGTGTTTCACTTTTCAATGTTATTCCCCTTCAGGATAAGTTTTATGAATTGGAATTAGCATACTTTTGGCAACAGAGTGAAGCAAAGTAAGGGACTTGCACTGTATTTACTTTCATGCAGAAACTCTTCAAGAATTTCATCTAATATCTTATACCAACAGGGTGATTATATGCTGGCAGTTTCCATCACGAGCCATTAATGAAAAATTAAGAAAGGGAAGGAGCCTCTACCTCTCAACTCCAGATTTTCACAGAAAGTCCAGATTTTTGCCTTATATTTTGTCTGTTCCACATAAAATGTGTGATTTTTCTTCCAAATCGCTGGGATGATCCGAGGATTGAAGCCAGTAAATAATGACGTATTGGAGTTTCTGACTTCATATCCTTCAGAGAAATGTATGATAAGACAAATCATCTTATTCTAGAAACTTTTTAAGTTTATAAGAGCAATATCTAAAATCTGTCTCTATTATTTTGGCTTTTGTCCAGCAATTATGTCAGGCTTTGACCAGATTGTGCCAAGAGGTTGAGAGATATGAAGGAACCTCAACACTGGCATTCAAAGGCACACATTTTAAAACTATGTCTTCAAAACAGGCGCAAAAAGATTGGCAGTTTCTGAGCCTATGAGTGGTGTAATTACCAAAACTAAAGATTGTAAACACAAATCAGATTTGAGTACTACAAATTGGACAGCCACCTTTTTTTTTCTACTGGCAGTTGGTTGGTTAAGAGGTTAAGGTTCCAGACTTAAGTTCCTGTGCTACAGGTTTTGATTTGCTCAGCTCCCATTCGCCTGTGACCTTTAGTAAGTCAATTAACCAAACATTGTTCCCACATTGCCCCTGAAAAGGGACTTTGTGTCCAGTGCATCAATCTGGTTAACAAATAGAATTATTATTATCAATCAAAGCAGTTTTATTTAACCATGTGACTGTCAAGGTATTTAAATGTGTTCTGTAACATGGAGGTTTTTAATACTTTAGGTATGCAGATCAGAAACAGTGTATCATCCATTATACAACTTAAATCTTGCACAGGCCACCTTTGTTTATTATATTTGTTCTGTCTTCCATTTGGCCTGATGTTTGTCATGCAGCCATTAAACTGTATTAGCTAACAATGCTGCATTACATTCTGTGATATTTCAAAATGTAACCCTCTATTTTGAATGAGCATACATATTGCCATTGAATTAATCTACGTCTCGGTGGAAGCCACATAAATTTGACTATTTTTTGTTCTATTGTTTGGGTTTTGGGGGAATATATATAACACAGCCTACATAACCAAAGAAAACACAATCTACTGCAAAGTTTCTTCTCAATAGGTATGAACAATGCATTCTAGTTTTCAGTTTTATGTTCCCATTACATTAATATGTTTGATTACATTACCAAGCTATGCACAATTAAAGCGAAATTGTAGTGGACATTTAGACCCGAAACTATGTGGAAACTCCTTTCTACGCCAATAATTATAACAGTTCAGATTTTTGTACTTTTATAAAGAGCATTATATTACCAGAATATACATGCACTGTTTTCTTGATTATTTCTTTTGTTTTTGGTGTAAATAATTATATTTCTAGAATATGAATTTATTAAAGGGGGAGACGGTATCCCTGCTTTACTACATTACATATTTTAATTGCCTGGACTTTCTGCTAATATTTTATGCGTTGCAGCTGTCAGTTCATGAGGGCCAAATGCTTTCTTTATTTTGATAGTTTTAACTGAAACTAATCAGTCTTCTTTAATAACTTTTAAATATATACTTTTCATTTTTTGTCACCTATCATCATATAAAATATCATAGAATGTTCTAAAATATTATAATTTATTACATTTTATTTTGTCCCATGTCATCTACATGCATACACAAACACACAACCTAATCGAGTACAGCTCTAGCAAAGGTAAGTCTTATGTTTAAATTCATTCATGTATTTGAGTGTGTGAATGCCGCCCAGGACGAAGGTTTGCATGTCATACAGCTTGCCATAATCTTACTAGGGCATTTGAAACTACACCCCATGACAGAGCCATACATAACACGATAATCAGATGATAAATGAAGCCATAACATGAGACTACAATTGGCTAAGCTGTTGTAAATAACGTAGGAATAAGAGAACTCCTATCTTCACCATCCCCTGTTACCACTGCAGTCCCTCAAGGATCTGACCTGGGGCCTTTCCTTTTTGGCATCTTCTCAAATGTTCAAACTTGAGCCACTTTTTTGAGATGACTGCAGACTTCAGAGGACTGTGGTCAACCAGACAGATACAATGATCCTTCAAACAGCACAACAGCACTTCCTATTACACAGACATAACCCTTTTTCATTGTCAAAAGATGCAGCAATCAGGCATTTGACAAAAAAAAAACCTTCAGCTTTACACACTATCGATGTGTAACAAACACAAACAAACCACAGTAAGTGTTTATATTTAATCTGGTTTCAGGCCTTTGTGAATTCTATGGATAGTGCGTGCATGCACTGATTAGTTAGCACCTACCCTGTTGCATCTAGCTTCCCTCCCATCCCAGCCCCCTCTCTGGCCATCACCAGGTGGTCATAGGTTCATAGGTATATCCTAGGCGACTCTCAGGGCCTTTGTAAGCCTATTCGTTCAACCCAACCCAGCTGTGTACCTATCTATCATGGGTGCTTATTAAGACAGGATATGCTAGTTATGAAGTTTCTAAAGGTTATGTGGGGGTGAGGTATGTTAGTTTGGGAACAGTTACCATCTGCCAGATCTGGGGTGAATTTACACTTTCTCATCCATTTGTCAATGTTACACTTGAATACGGTTAGGGATAGACTGCTTCTCATGGTTGGACAGCCTGTTCAAAAGCATGGGGATCCTCGGAGACACATATTTGTCACACCAACGTATCTTATTTATGTCACAAGCAACATTTAAATCCTTGGATCTACTGGTTCTAATGCTGTTTGTTTTGCAGATGTGCAAAATGTCCATCACAGCTGGATCTGTCGACAACCGGTATGAGACTGAGGATAGAGACAGGGCTTTAAAGCGATCCATACAGGATAATATATTTATACCATGGATTCTCCTGGTGAGGGATTTTTGTGTGCATTCCAACAGTTTTACATGTCTCATCAGATATATGATGAAGGGGGCATTACACAAAATGATCTGTCTGATAAGGGTCAAATACAGTGGCACTGTGACTTCCATGGACCTGGATTTCATGCCCTTATTTATAAGTAGGGCAACACAGAATGATTGATCACATGTTGGTCAAAGCCCAGATTATTCTCTACATATGTTCCCAGATCCCTAAATAATGTGTCAACTCTTAGGGATGTCTTACTGATGAAGTAATTAGCCTGGGTAGCTGTTTTCCTAAGAGGCACTATAATGCACTTCTTGGCATTGAGTTTTAATCCGTGACTTTGGCACCAGTCATTTTTCTGTGTTAGACCCTCTTGTAAGATGTTTGTGTGAGCTACAAAAATAGATAACAGCAAAGTATTTTAAACAGTCAAAGCAAAAAAAAAATCTCTCTTTCAAACATGCCGGAACAATACAGTCTAATAATTACTATATAAACAATATTGGTTAATACGCAAATGCTACTAACTGTTGTAACAGAATACTGCTCATCACTGTACTATCTTCACTTTAATAATTTCCAAAGTAAATTACAACACTTCACACTTTTACCTACCTGCAAAGTATCACTCATGTCTTAATACATGCTGTATCATACTCAACCAATAATACTACACAGTAAACAAACCTTCAAAAAAAATCACATTAGTAAAAAAGGTAAAACCTAAACTAATACTGTACTATACATCTGCTTGCACAGATCTCCTTTTATATGTAGAAATCCAACCTATCCCCCTGCCCTATCTAACTCACAGTTTAAAACACAAAATTCACAACCAATATTCACTGTCCTTGAAGGACTAAAAATCTATGACAGTAAGTCTAGATAATTAAAAAAAGCCCACAGTTAGGCAGATTACCATAAACCAGACATCCTCTCAATCACTGAACCTAGATAAAACCCAATATATCAGATGAAAAAATATTCTCAATGAATATATCATCATCAGAAGCAATAGACTTGTTGAAAGAGCAAGAGGAATATGTACTCCAATCATTTTAACCTACTTAACTTTCAAGTTTTATTCGATAAAGTCAAACTCCTACTCAGTAACTGTAAACTCGTACTCAAGAATGCATACAGCCACATTTCACATCTCACCACAATTGTCTAACAAAAACATTAACATATTAGAAGATACATTATCTTGGATTACACAAAATAAAACATTAATACAGGGAGGTGTAAACACAGACTAGCCAAAACCCTTAATTGACCTTCATTATCAATGTGAACTAGCAGCCATCATCCTCTATGGGATTGTACAGTTAATAACAGAACTTACAAGACCCAGTATAACCACCAGTAATGAAGCATTCTTGACTGGATACTAATAACACCCAACTATTAATATCCCTTCCAGATAAAACTTAACATGATGTAGGATGATAGGCATTTCGTTATCTTGGAGACAAAAAAGATCCCTAAAAACATAATGTACAACTGGGTATGCTCAAAATGATACACACCAATCCCTATTTATGTTGCAAAACAGCCTGGAATCCTTGAGCGAGTGTTCATGCTACCTTTGGACCTGTGAATGTGTTCTAATTCTATCTAATTCTAATCATTCTAATCTATTGTTCCAGCCCGTGATATTTCTGTCTTCCACTACCCAACCATACTCTCTGGATCTCTCCTCACTTCCTGAATCTATCTATCTTTTTAGATACTGCTTGTTCCTCAACTCCCATCCCTGCCACGGAATCTCAGCTCTTCTGGTCTATACCTGCTAACACCTATCCCTGCTCCTCCCCCTCTTTCCAGAACATCCTCCTGGAGTTTATAAAACCCCTCCCAACCTTTGGGCGCTATCTTTAAACTTTGTCCGTTCTCGGCTGCTGTGTGCCCTTGGCAGAGCATCTACACCTACAGTAAGTAAAACCTATTTGTACTTTGAATCATTGTTTTTCATTGTTAAATCCATCGCGTCCTCTATTGAGTAAGCGCAAAAACAGTTACGACTTTTCTTTGAATATTGTCTGGTATATTACATATGTGCTGGTTACTGACATGCTAACTTTGACTTTACTTTGAATATTGTCTTGTATAATAGTTATGTGCCGGTTACTGACATGCTGCTACCTATAATCTGTATATTGCATTATCTTATAAGAGTGGTATCAGGAATGCGCCTTCATTAACGCACTGACTATAAAAACAGTTGTGCTAGGTTATTGTATTCTCATTACAAGCTAGTATTGTTGATTTGAGGAGTTCACTGGTTTATGTAATCTGAACACGCCATGGAGTATGCTGGTAATATGTTCTTTGCAAAGGCCAATGTCCATATGCGTATTACAAAGTAAAGTAATACCCTCTCTATGAGCTTAGCTAGACGCTGTTTGTACTGCGATATTGCCCTGCCTATTTAGTAATGTAATTTTATTACAAGAGTGTTTTCAGAAGCTGTTTTAGAAGTTACCTGTTTAGAAGTTGAATCTATTTGAAATACTGCGACATTGCCAGAGTGTTTTAAAAGCAACTGTTTAAATACTGCGACAATGCCCTGCATAGTTAGTAGTACCTATATGTAAAACGGATTGCTATAGACGCTTTTGAAATGTTTAAATGTGCTCTGCTACGCCAACTTTCACACGTGGATTACAAAAAAGGCCCTATTCTTTCATAGTCCCATCTAAAGGCTGTTTATAAGGTACATTTTACTGCAATACTACTTAGCCTATTTTGTTGTGCCTATTTTGTACATTTGAGTGATTTTTGAATGTTTGCTACATGCTATCTGCTAGTCGCTCCTGTGTCCACTATAGCTCCTTATAGACCATAACCTTTCCAACTAGGGGTTTGTACCAGTGTTAGTGTAGTGGACCATCTAAGTAATGATACTCCAGTGTTGTGGTTTTATTAAATTCCTAATTAAATGCTAAGTGTCTTCTGCTCTGCATTGATCTCAACTAAAAGCCCCAACCATAGGGTTACTGTCGCCTAACTCTGGGTCACACTGCAGATCCTTATTAGTGACCTATGTCTAACAATTGCCTTCATTAGTAGTGTTAAATGTGTAAAATACCTTCTTATTTGCTAATGTATCTCTAGATAAGCGAGTAGAAGCTTAAATCTGTCTGTAAACTCTCAACAACTACCTTTAACTGAAGCAAACTGTTAGCCAGAGGGAATTATTTTCAACTCACTGCTTCTTTGAAATTTGTTGATTTTTGCTCACTGCTACTATGAGATAATGTGTTTTTACACTACTATGAGATAATGTGTTTTTATACTACTAAAGTGCTATTTCTCTTTCAACTTTCTCTCCTGTTTTCCAGCTTTTTGCCCTGAATTATCCCCTGTGACTATGCCTGGGTGGATACCTAGACCTAACCTAAATTTTACTACAAGCTCAGCCAACTGCCCATGCAACTATAACAAACTGCTGCATCATCCCCTTTTGGAAATTGAATCAAGCTTCTCCCAGAAGAATCCAAGGAAGTATGTGCATCTGCTGCTAAGCCTTGAACTACTACTAGTTTTTAAGCCCTGCTAGGTGTTTAAGTACGCTCCCTGCCAGGAAAGCCAGCAGCCTAAACCCCTCTTATTTTTGTATCTCTGTTCTTCCCCCTCATCTAGTTCCCTGATTCACTCTTGCTCCTCTCACTTACTTTCACTTACTTCTTGTATTCTCTTTAAGCTCTAACTTTTCTTTTTCTCTCTCTCTCTTCAAACATTATAGTCCATTCTAACCTACTATTTCCAGGTCCCCTCTACTTACCCTTAAGCAAATCAACACTCCACTGATAGGTTCTCGATCTTCTCCTGCCCTCCTTGGTTCTACCTGCTCCGTTCGCCCTGCGGGCTCACTCCGCTCCCCTACCCTGCCCCCAAATTTCACCCGCCCCCAGCACCTCTACCTTTATTACCCCATAACCACTTCCACTACCATTCCACACCAATCAATCAGTCTCCAGTTATCTGGGAACACCCATTCCCCTATCCCGCCCAAATTAACCCTCATTCACCTCTCCTAGACTATCCCACCTAGACAATTATCTTCCATTATTACTTCAACACCAACTCCCAAACCACACCCCCACCAATCCTTACTCAATCTCTCCATTCTTTCACCACTATTTAGGAACTTACCAGCTCCTCTACACATAAATCTCTCTTGTAAGTAGCCCCATTTCATCATGCTTTCTAAACCCTCACTCATCTCCCTTTCATTACTTCTACTTCTTAACTTATCCAATCTTTATTACCTCACCCAGCCCATTAAGTCCTACCAATCACAACCCTCCATCTTACCTCCTCTCCCTCAAACTCACACACCCCAATTTCTCCTCATCTATTTCCTATAAAAAAACTGATATTTTTTCCACATAAACTGATCACCTCTCACAAACATTCTACCCCCATAGTAACTAGTAAATGCTTCAAAATCATAATAGAACCTAATCTATTCTCTAAACTGTCCAATTACCTCTCTAGCCCAATCCTATATCTGGTTACCTGTCTATTATCATGTGACATCCATCCTATTCCAGGCCCCCCCACCTCAACTATTACAGACAAGTCCATACTACTTACTTTCTTAAACTCCCAAAGTATAGTTAACAAAATCCCAAACCTCCACGCCTGGCTCATACATAATAAACCTGACATCCTATCCATCTCAGAAACATGGTTAAAACCCCACATAAAAGACTCTGAAATAATTCAATAATTCCTCGAAACTATTCTATCATTAGAAAAGACAGGTCCCACAAAAAAGGGGGTGGAGTAGCTCTCCTATACTCATCCTCCTTGTCTGTTACTCCCTATAACAAACCTACTCCTCAATTTAATAACGCTGAACTACTCCTAACACTACTTCAAGTCAACAAACACAAGCACATATGTATAGCTTCCCTCTACATCCCCCCAGGTGATAACATTTCTACACTCGAAGACATCCTCTCCTGGCTCTCCAACAACATTAGCAATGAAACAATAATCTTAGGAGACATGAATATTAATTGGGCCTCCATTCAGTCTCCCACAAGCCCACTTAACATCAACCTCTACAATTTTTCACAGCTAATCAACTCTATAACATGCCCCTCAAAAAACCTCTCTAGTGGCAGTATTCTGGACTGGATTTTAGTCTCTCATCCCCATTATTTCTCTGACAGTGGTACTCTTCCCGACCCTCTTAGTGACCACATACCTATTTTCACTCATCGACTCCCCTTACTCCCACATCGCACCCATAATTTTATTACTATCCAAAATCAAAAAAACTTTAATCCATCAACCTTTTCCAATTCCCTAAAAGCAATAAACTGGGATTGTCTAAAAACATTATCTCTAGATAACGCAGTTGCCCACTTCAACTCAACATTCTTACAACTTCTAGACTTCCATGCTCCCTTAAGGACAAAGAGAATAAAAATTAAAACTGCCCCTTGGCTTACCAAAAACACACTAGCAACCATGCATCACAGAGATAAAGCCTGGGCACACTTCCAGAAAAATAGGACTTCCCTCAACCATAATGAATATAAAACACTACGAAATAAAGTAAAAAAGCTCATCATCTCTGATCAACAAAATTACTTCTCCATACTCCAAAACAATAACAAAACAAATCCTCAGAAATTCTGGAAAGGTATCTCTACTCTCCTTAACCCCAGTAAACCTGACACCCCCACCCCAGACCCTAATCCTCCTGATACAGACTTAGCTACCCAATTTAAATCTTTTTTCATTGAATCCATCTCCAAATTAACCTCTTCTTTCTTTAACAGCACCATAATCTCCAATTCACCCCTAAACCCCCCCACCAACACTCTACCCTGCACTGCTACCATTCCCTCTTTCTCATCCACTAACTCTCTACCCTCCACCTCTTCTCCTACTCTCACTTCCTCCTCATCTTCACCCCCTAATACCCCCTCTTCCCACTCCCCACTATTCTCACTAAAGTCTATACCCACTTCTACTATCAAAAAACTCCTTCTGAAACTGAAGCCATGCACTAATGCTCCTGATAACATCCCCTCTTACTTTCTTAGCATAGCTGATGAAGCAATTGCCTACCCTGTTTGCATTCTAATCAACCACTCTATCCAAGAAAGTATAGTACCCCAAATCTGGAAAAAGGCCTTTATCATACCATTACGTAAAGGAGGCAACAATAACAATGTTACTAATTTCCACCCCATGGCTATCCTAAACTCCTCGAAAAGTGCATCCAACTTCACCTCCTACCACAACTCTTAGATAATCATCTACTAACTCCCACACAACATGGATTCAGACCAAGTCACAGCACTATGACAGCCCTCCTCTCCTTCCTTGAAACTATTAACAAAGCCCGGGACTCTGGTCTATATGTTTCTACCCTACTACTAGACCTCTCTAAGGCCTTCGACACTATCTCACACAGCCTGCTTTTAACTAACTCTTAACCTATCTCATTCATCTTTGAACTGGTTCTCCAGCTACTTATCCAATAGATTTCAAGCAGTAAATTGGAAAAAGGCCACCTCCTCATTTCTTAATACCCCAAACGGGGTTCCCCTAGGTTCCATATTGGGTCCCCTCCTCTTTAATATATTTATAAATGATTTCCGCATCTCTATCCCTTTCTCAAACATCATCCAATATGCAGATGATTCAACTATTATCTGCTCTGCCACATCTATCCCTACACTCCTAAAGCTTACTCAAGATGCTTTTTCAACCACTGAGCAATGGATGAAAAGAAATCACCTAGCACTCAATGCCTCAAACCAAATTAATGGTTTTTACACCCTCTAAAGTCACCTCCCTCAATATAAACACTTTCTCTATTACTAGTCAAAATAACACACCTCTGGAACTGGTCTCAGAGACCAAATTACTCGGGGTCCAAATTGATAGCCAGGTCAAATTCAAGTCCCATTTACAACTAAATATCAAAAAAAACCATCAAAAACTAGGTATGCTCTATCAACAAAATCATTACCTTACACCTGCCACTAAAATCACTCTCTCTACTTGCGTTCTTATCCCCTCCCTTCTCTACGGAGCTCCACTTCTAACTAATCTACAGTCCTCTCTGAAAACACAACTTTCCTCTTGCTACAACAAAATTGCCAAGTTCACTACCAGCCAAAAGTCCTCCACCCACCACTGCTCCTCTCTCCAAAAACTAAAATGGCTAGAACTACCCAATCTTCTCACCTATACTCAACTAACTCTTGCTCACAAGCTCATTTTCAACCCCTCCCTCTGTCCCTCCCTTTCTTCTGCCTTTAAAATTCACCTTCCTGATAGAGTATTAAGGTCTAACAACCAAAATCTATTAGAAGTGTACAAACCAACTCGTCCCCTAGGCAAAAATCTTCTATCCTATGGTCTAGCACGCCTCTGGAACTCCCTGCCACCATCCATTCGTATCATCTCTAACCATTTTATTTTCAAAAAATCTCTTCACTCACATCTAGTATCCCACTGGGAATGCTCTTGCTCCCATCCCACATAACTAGCACTGGCATTTCCTGTCTTCCTTTCCTTCCCCTGATTACACCAGCAATTTTCCTTTATCATTTCTCCTAACTAATACATTCTTATTATTATGGTATCTGCAAGAATATATAACGCTGCTCATCCCAAGTGTATGATTCCTAGGACAAAATGACCTCTCAGTATTTACTTTGCACTATTCCTTTTAGTTTGTATCATCACTACTTTGTATTATTTGTAATGTTTGTGTACTATTTGTAATTGTTTGCTTGAATTTTTTACATTTGTATAATTATCATACATAACCTACTGTAACCTTGATTGTTTGGAGCTTTTCTCCCCAGGATTCCATTGAAAATGGGTTCATTTTGGCCCAATGGGCTATCCTGGTAAACCAACTGCAAATAAATAAAATAAATAAATAATAAATAATAGGTGTAACAGAATAGGGTCTGCTGAGGCTCTATAGGCGAGGCAGGGGTTGCGTCTTAGTAACCTGGATGATAATGAGACTTTGGATAAGGCTTTGAGATGGTCTGCATAGTTTTTGTGATTCAGGCTCTTTATTTTTTTTAATGAGCATGTGTTGTGGTTAGTCCAGTTGTGACAAGTGTTTGACAAGTACTTACCGAATGGCACATTATATTCAATGATCAGCCTGATGAAAACCGAGTGCAGTAGAATGATTACATCCCTACATTTGGACTCTATAACTTTATATAAAAGTGGTGTAATTATGAAAGACTGCCTTATAATAGAGGATACATGGTGATCAAAGGGTGATTACATCCCTACATTTGGACTCTATAACTTTATATAAAAGTTGTGTAATTATGAAAGACTGCCTTATAATAGTGGATACATGGTGATCAAAGGGTGTTCAGTGTGTTTGATCATATGTTCATTATATTGAACCTTTAGTTAGGAGGATTGTTTTGTCAAACTGCTGGTTCACAGGATGCTGAAATTTCTTTTGCAGGACTGCAACACACTGGGGAGTGGAATTTTGCCACCTCCCCACTATTTTGTGGTTTTGCAGTTGGTATATAATTAGTAGGGGGTGTGGGGAGTGAAGGGGATCTTGCCTCCTGCATAAAATATTGCTTCTTTTCTTTTGACTGATTGAGTTTTGAACATTTGCTGTCAATGTAGTTTATGTTGATTTAGCAAGCTGACAATGGAGTGAAATATAACCAAAGAATAGTGCATTGTCAACATAGGTGCCCAGATCTCTGACCACTGCATCAACTTTCAGGGGTGTGTTGCCAATGTGATAGTTACAAGGTAAGCCATAATTACCAAAGGATACAAATATGCATCTATTGGCATTTAGTTTTAGTCCATGACTGTGTTGGAGGGAAGCCTTCTAGCTTATCAGTGGGAGTAATAAGCACTAGGTAGCCTATCTACCATGGGAAGAGTGGGTTTTGGCCCTGAAATTGTAGTTCATTGGCCATTTGGGCAGTTTTTCCATCTCTTTCTACTTTCTGGTTAAAAGCCTGTTTTGTGTTTGGTCCCCGCCTTTCCTATAACTAGTGTAATCCAGGTACAGATTTGCTGTATCCAAGACTGTTGGTAAGCGTCTGAGCCCTCCCAAGCCCTTCTGTGTTGGAGAGAAGCCTTCTAGCTTATCAGTGGGAGTGGTAAGCACTAGGTAACCTATCTACCACAGGAGGAGTGGTTTCTGGACCATAAATTATAGTTTATTGGCCATTTGGGAACCTTTTCCATCTCTTTCAACCTTCTGATTTAAAAGCCTGTGTTTGCGCTTGTTTACTGCCTTTCCTGTTACTAGTCTAGTCTAGGTACAGATTTGCTGTATCCAGGACTCTTTGTAAGCTTCTGAGCCCCCCAAGCCTTTCTGTGTTGGAGGGAAGCCTTCTAGCTTATCAGTGGGAGTGGTAAGCATTAGGTAGCCTATCTACCACAAGAGGAGTGGTTCCTGACCCAGAAATTGTAGCTATTTGCCATTTGGGCAGTTTTTTCCATCTCTTTCAATGTTCTGGTTTAAAAGCCACACTTGTGCTTGTTTCCCACCTTTCCTGTAACTAGCCTAGTCCAGATACAGAGTTGCTGTATCCAGGACAGTTGGTAAGCTTCTGAGCCCCGTAAGCCTTTCTGTGTTGGAGGAAACCTTCTAGCTTATCAGTGGGAGTGGTAAGCACTAGGTAGCCTGTCTACCATGAGAGGAAAGGTTCTTGGCCCAGAAATTGTAGTTTGACCATTTTGACAGTTTGTCTGTCTCTTTCAACTTTCTGGTTTAATAGACAACATCTGCGCTTGTTTCCCATCTTTCCTGTAACTAACCCACTGGGTAGAACTAGAAAGCCTTAAACTGATACAAGCCTTCTAGCTTAGGAGAGAGACTTTGGAGTGATTACGTATCAGTTTTCTAGTTTTCTGTACTTTCTTGCTGTACTTAACTGTTTTTCGCCTAAACGCAGATTTTCCAGCATTTATTGTGATTTAAAAGCTTGTTTTTTTCACATATTGCACTTATTTGACTGCCTACACTTTTAAAAAGTTGTTTTTTGTTTAAATAATTTGTAGAACTGCTGTAAGCTACACACTAAAGTGTGATAGCCTTTTCTGATCTTTTGCAGTCATTTAAAGCTGTTTTAATTGTATTTTTTACTGTTTTTGCCTTATCTTTTCAAAAAAAACAAAAACAAAATCTTTATTTCCCGCCTTTCTAAGCTAGTATAGTCCAGTTTTCAGTCTAGTGCTGAATTCAGGGCTGTTATACTAGTTTCTGAGTTGTCCATACCTTACTTGAATAGAAGGAAGTTTCTCTGTTCATCTGTGAGACAGGGGAGCTTTGAGCAACTTATCTGTCCCTGGAGGAGTGGTTCCAGCCCAGAAGTTAGTAGTTCATTGGCCAGTTTAGGCTAATTTCTCTTTCATTTCCCTACTAAAAAAAATGTGTTTGCATGGTTTTGCGCACTGGGCAGTGCCAGTTAGCTATGGTTAAATTATTCCTGGCTCCACTAAGTCTCCTCTTCAGTTTTTCCCTTGAAACTAGTCTAACTCTCAACCTAAGCACTCAAAAAGCATCTTACAGCCCAGCACTTGCTCAGACCTAAAAGCAAGCACTAATATACCCTGACATTGACTGCCCAGCAGGGCAAGGCTCTTTATTCACCCCTCACCAACCAAGTGACTAAGCAGCTCACCCTACTATTCAGGCATGAACAAAGGGCAACTTCAGGTGCACTCTCCAGTCCAGCTGGTGAATCTGGGTATCCTAAGGAAATGTTACAACTGCCTCATGTACACAGACAACCCTCTCCTCCTACCACAAAACACTAACATATGCGAGAGATATTGGAGAATGTAGGTGCCGCTAAATATCTAAAGATCCACTCGTCAACTCAAACCGAGCAAACTGTAATAATGATAATAATAATACGAGTGAGTAGCCACCACGATAATTAAATAAACATGGCTGTTGAATTTATTAACATTTATTGCACAGTACAAATAAAAAAGATGAGCGCTTTCGTGTACTACCAGGTACGCTTCATCAGATCTTAAAATGGGTCTACTTCTTTTGACCTAACTCCCATTTGCCTGAGACCAAATGACTGAAATTTCATTTGCCTGACACTTCATTTGCCCGACACTTCATTTGGCTGACAAGTATTATTAGCAAGAAAATGGAATATGCCCCCTTCCCCACTGTAGTGCGACCCTGGAGTTAGAATATATAGGTAGGGGTGGGTGGGGGGGTGAAGCCCCCCACTTACTTTTCTTTTACTAAGCAATATTACATCAAACGTTAACAATATCATATGAAATGAAGTGGGGGGCTTCGCACCCCACACCCCCCACACCCCCCCTAACTATATATTTAAACTCCAGGGTCGCACTACAGTGGGGAAGGGGGCATATTCCATTTTCTTGCTAATAATACTTGTCAGTCAAATGAAGTGTCGGGCAAATGAAGTGTCAGGCAAATTAAATTAAAGTCAAATGGGGTCAGGCAAATGAGTGTCAGGCAAATGAAAGTTAGGTCAAAAGAAGTAGACCCCTTAAAATACATCCATTCAAACTTCCTTTTATATAAAAACTTTCATATTAACCAATTAATTAATTAATCAAACAATTGCTTAAAATCACAATTACTTAGATGCACTCAGTAGTTCATCAACACTCTAACCACAGTTGCAAATCTGCAGGCATATATTGCAATCACAATTGCTCAAATACACTAAATAATTTATAAACGCTCTAACCACAGCTGCAAATCTGCGGACATACACTACATCTCAAAAATATAATAACGCATTTATAAAATGAAATGAAATAAATAAATAAATATTAATAATCACCCCTTCCTAAACAAAAATACACACTAAAAATACAATTAAATAAGATGTACAAAAGACATATGCGTCTAAAATACATAATATGTATACATATGTAAATGTGTAAATCTGTAAATCATATAATAACATCATATAAAACTCTGTCCTAGAAAAAATCATAATGAAACATAAATCAACACATCTTAATAAATTCTAAATATGATTCATAAGTAATTATCTACCCCAAAATTCAATAATAATAAAATGTAAAATATGAAATATAAAATATGTATGAATGATGTCATTTGTTACTACGTGCTTCAAGTATAGACTTAATAGTTATTGATTGGTTAAGACCAGACTCCTGGTGTGCTCGTAACTTAAAAATCCATTGGAGTTCCACTGTCTCCAAATGGTTCATGTTGTTACCCCCTCTCTTGTTGGGGGTTACTAACTGCAACACTCTAAACCTAAATTCATGTCCCTCAGACATAATATGTCTAGCTAAAGCATTCTGTAGGTTAGACTTTCTAATTTCATATATGTGATTATAAACCCTATCTTTAAACCTTCTTATCGTCATACCAACATAAAATGCTTGGCATTGGACGCAAGAAGCCAAATAAATGAGATTGGCACTATCACATGAAGCAAAAAATTCCAGCCCAGAAGTTAGTAGTTCATTGGCCAGTTTGGGCTAATTTCTATCTCTTTCATTTCCCTACAAAAAAAATGCGTTTGCATGGTTTTGCACACTGGGCAGTGCCAGTTAGCTATGGTTAAATTATTCCCGGCTCCACTAAGTATCCTCTTCAGTTTTTCCCTTGAAATTAGTCTAACTCTCAACCTAAGCACTCAAAAAGCATATTACAGCCCAGCACTTGCTCAGACCTAAAAGCAAGCACTAATATACCCTGACACTGACTGCCCAGCAGGGCAAGGCTCTTTATTCACCCCTCACCAACCAAGTGACTAAGCAGCTCACCCTACTATTCAGGCATGAACAAAGGGCAACTTCAGGTGCACTCTCCAGTCCAGCTGGTGAATCTGGGTATCCTGAGGAAATGTTACAACTGCCTCATGTACACAGACAACCCTCACTTCCTACCACAAAACACTAACATATGCGAGAGATGCAATTATACAGCCAAACTGGAAGCTAAGCTGTCTCGATCCAAGACTGGAACAGACAGTCAAGAGGAGAAGATTAACACTTGCATCACAACTCCAGCCGCACACAGACCTACTAAAACAGCACTGGCAAAAAATACACATAAATACACAAAATCATACTCGGAGGCTCTAAATAAAAACCTGCAAAAGCATCAGAGACCTCCAAAGCAGACACCCAAACAACCTGCACTTCCCTTCATAAACCAGACAACACATAAAATACAAAATCAGTGTGCCGCACAATCACAGCCCTTAAGGCAAAATAACATACCTAACACACTAGTAATAGGTGACTCTATAGACAGGCACACTGACGTCCCACTCACTAGGCTGGACAAGCAGAAGGTTACTGTTAGCTGCCTGTTGGGAGCCAGAATTCGCCACATAACACAACCACTCAGGTCACGCCAGAACAAGTACAAATATGACTCTGTCATTGTTCATGTTGGTGTGAATTACCTGAGACGTACCTCCCTGGACTACATGAAGGGAGACATGGAAGAGCTCTCTGATCATGTAGCCCAGGCTGGTATCACCCTGACCCTGAGTAGCATCCTGCCCTCACCAAGAATGATACCTCAGTATAAAGAAACAATGATCAATTTCAACAATTAGCTAAGCTTCTGGTGTCATTCAAAGGGGATCCAATGTCTGTCAGCCTGGGACGACATGCTCCACAAACCGCGTTGCTTCACAAGAGATGGCTTGCACCTGTCACCCCTAGGCTTTTGAATACTGGCCAAGGCTCTTGCTGCCCCCATAGTGCCTTTTTTAGGCAAGGCTGAAAAGTCAAACCCACCTCCATAAACAGCATAATTAACAAAAAACTGAGGGTTATGCTACTCAACGCCAGGAGTTTAAATCTCAAAATGCACGTGCTCGAAGCACTCCTCAGTATGGAGAACATCGATATCTGTGCAGTAACTGAAACCTGGTTCAAGGCTCCAGAGAGCACCCCAGCACTACTGGGCTACAACTCATACCACACGTTTCGGCCACAGAACACAGACCGAAACACAAAATGAGGGGTGTATCCATATTCATCAAGGATACCTACACCTCCAGGTTAGTGGCGCAGCATGGTACCTCTGAGATCATCCATGTGCAACTAACATCGGGCAAATCTGCAATGCAAATTGTGGCCTACTACAGATCACCCTCCATGACCCAGGACCACCACTCCACCTTTCTGGAGACACTGGAAAACATGAAGGTCCTACCAAACACCCTGATATTGGGCAATTTCAATTACCTTACCATTCACTGGGAAAACTACTCGAGTACAAATTCCCAGGCCCAGCGCTTCCTGGAATTCATCAACTCAAACGCCCTGGATCAGCTGGTAAACTCCCCTACCAGAGGTGAAAACATGTTGGACCTGGTCATCACCAACATGGGCGACAGGAGTTCCACACCAGAGGTCAACCTGTCACTGGTTAGATCAGACCATAAAATAATCACTCTGGATGTCCACAACCCACCACCACCCCCAACTAAGGAAACCACAGTAAAAAACTTTTCTAAAGCAAACTTCACCTTACTTAAGACAGAGGTGGTAGGTTTCACAGCCCCCACGCTAAAGGATAACGCTGCCCAAGATGCAGAAACCTTTACAAATGCACTCTATGAGCACCAACAAAGATGCATGGATCATGCCATCCCTAGCAAAACCAAGACTCACTCCTCTAAGAGAAGGAAACTAGTTTGGTGGATCCCTGCAATAAACAGGCTATACAATAGAAGAAGGAAACTAGTTCAGAAAAAAGGCAAATCCCAAGAAGGAAAGACATCCCTGATCAGTATCAGTAAGAAACTAAGGTCCTTCATGAAATCATCCAAGGCTAACTTTGAAAGAAAAATAGCCAAGGATTCAAAAGATAACCACAAAGCCTTCTTTAGCTATGTTAAGAATCTTAGTGACAACTCGCAGATATGCACTACTAGTGCAAAATAGCACAAAATATATTGAACCTAAAGATATTGCCAACATCCTGGCAGATAGATTCAGTGCAAACTTCACCCCCTCACCTTCAAAAGGGCCCACCACAATACCAGAAAAGTGTAGTGTCCCAAAAATCACAGATGCACAGGTGAAAACAGTCCTTTCAAAAGCCAAAACACAGTGTCATTGGGACCAGATGGTGTGCTAGGCTGCGTCTTGCATGAACTACAGAATGAACTAACCCCCCACCTAAACACACTGTTCAACCTCAGCCTCTCCACAGGCTACATGTCCATAGAATGACGCACAGCAACGGTTATTCCTCTCCACAAAGGAGGGGCCAAGACTGACCATGGTAACTAACTATCACCCCATAAGCCTGACTAGCCTGGTCTGCAAGACTATGGAGTGCATCATCATGGAACTCATTAACAAAAACATTGGGAACCTCCAAATACTTGACCCAACCCAGTTCGGCTTTGTTAAGGGCAGTTCATGCCTACTAAACCTGGTTTACTTCTTTGAGACAGTCACCAAGGCCATAGACAAGGGAAAGGTGGTTCACACAGCCTACCTTGACCTCGGCAAGGCTTTTGACACCATTCCCCACTTGGGTATTACAGAAAAACTCACCAGTCTGAACATAAACCCCTACGTCACGAGCTGGGTTGCCAACTGGCTTACAAACAGAACTCACACAGTATGAATAGCGGGCTCCAGGTCCGACTCTAAACCAGTCACAAGTGGTGTTCTGCAAGGCGCGGTCCTGGGACCCCTACTGTTCGGCATATACTTCTCAGAAGTTCAGGCAAACACAGGAGAACTATGGCTAACCAAGTTCGCCGATGACTGCAAACTGGGAGCCATAATTGACTCTCCGGCTGACACGGACATCCTCCAAAAGGACCTTACTGAGAAGGACACCTGTTGTCAAAGTCATGGCCTCAAGCTAAATGCCAAAAAATGCAAAGTCATCCCATTTGGGAAAAACAAAACACCCATGAATTACCACATAGGTGGCAGCCCCCTTAATACAGAAGAGGTAATAAGAGATCTGGGGACCTAGGTAGATAGTAATCTCTCCTCTGACAATCATATTGCCAAAGTAGTTAGGAAATCCTTCTATGTGGCCCATCTAATTACTAAAGGGTTCACATCTAGAAATAAAGAAGTTATAGTGCCCCTCTATTCATCACTCATTAGACCCATCATAGAGTACAATGCTCCATTTGGGATGTACCTCATAAGACACTTCCAACAGCTGGAAAGACCACAAAAGTACCTCACCAAGAGGATTACTTGTCTCAGACATATGTCCTATGCAGCCCAACTGAAACAACTCCAGTTGTACTCAGTGGCATATCGCTTACTCAGAGGTGATCTCTGCCTGATTTACAAAACCATGTCCAACTCAGAATTGATGGACATGCTCCACCTAAAGAAATCCAAGGCACTGCGAGCCACGTGCTCTAGTGAGCTAAACCTCGCCACAACAATAAATAGAACATGCTGGAGGGATAGATTCCTGTCACAAAGACTCCCCATGCTTTGGAACAAAATTCCAAATTACATCAGACAGAGCCCCTCACTAATGCTCTTCAAGAGAAACCTTGACGAGTGGATGGGTAACAGAAAATGCACCCCTGGGATCACTTCATTGGCTCTGCTTGACAGAGGATCAGTTAATCAATGGGGTGGCGAAAGCCGACACTCTCTGGCTAGGCTTATAAATGCCCTCAGGCAGACAGCTTAGTACCTACCTATGATTTTGACACCAGCTGTTTGTTTGGGAAGGGGCCTTTTGCAGGATTCTGGTGCCCTCTGGGCAGATTATGATGCCACCACATTTACAGTCATCTCTAGACTTGGTCAGCCATAAATCCGTATCATTTGCTTTGATGTCTGAGAAGTAAATGTCAAACAAGAGTGGCCCAAGGACTGAACCTAGTGTTACACCTCTAGTAGCCATATTTTTCAAGGTGGTACATCACCAATCTTAATCTTCTGAGTTCTACTTTTGGGTCAGTTTGTTATTCAGTGAGTTACAAAGGGATTTATATTTAACTGGGAGTGCTTATTTATGATACCTGAATGTGAGATGGTGTTGATTGCCTGTATAAGAGCTAGATATGCAGTGTGTATTGATTTGCCCTCATCCTTTGCTTCAGTAATCTCAAAGACGTCAACCAAGTTAAGCAGGCAGGATCTGCCCTTGACAAATCCAAACTGGCTTGGATCAAGAGTTCCTAGCTTACCAATATCCTTGGTTATTACTTCTATAATCTTTACATATCCTTCCATATGAGGCTGATTGGGCTTATGGGTATAAAATTACCGCAGGCTTATGGGTTTAGAATTACTCTTGATCTGTTGATGTCCCATCTTTGCCCAAGTGGATGACTGCTGCTGTCCTACATTTGTCTAGCAGAAACCAGTTTATAGGCTGATATTAATTACCTCTGAAGGGAGTCTGACATGTCATAGGTTCATAGGTGTGTACTAGGCCAACGGCCCTGGAGCCTTTACAAGCCTAACCCATAGAAGTGCCCTGGCATCACACTGCCATTAGTTCCTGGTGCCTCTATCAAGTAGAGCCACTGGAGTGATCCCCGCGGTGAACTTTCTATTTCCCATCCTCTCATCAAGATTTCTCTTGAAAAGGGCCAGTGAGGTGCTCTGTTTGACATGTATGGGAAGTCTATTCCAAAGCATGGGCAGTCTCTGGGTTACGAACCTGTCCCTCCAGCATGTTCTATTGACTGTGGTAATGAGGTTGAGGTCCCTGGAGTGTGTGGTGTGGAGGAATTGGGATTTCTTAAAGTGTAACATTTCTAACAAGGCTGGGTCAGGCATGGCTTTGCAAGTCAAACAGAGATTGCCTCTTAATAGATGATATGAGATATCATTCTTCAGACTGACCAGGATGTTATCTGGCCTCATAGAAGTAGTGTTCTTCACCATGGATAGTGCCTTGGGAACTCATACTTGGGAAATTTGAGGAGGGGGTTTAGATGCAGATATCTGGGAATACAGAAGGGGAGAGCGGACTGAGGTTTGAACTAAATGCATTGGTTAAAAGATTGGCCACGTTCTCTGGGTCATATCCTTTGGTATTAGCTATGCACATTGCTGTGTACAGTTTCTGAGATTTCTAAGATAGTTAAAAAAGGCTTTGAGATTATCATTTTGGGTGGCTATTTTTACCTCATATCTATCTTTTCTGGATTTGATCAGGGTTCTAAGCTCCTTGTTAAGTTTAGCAAGAGCATAATTGGCAACTTGAGAGTTAAATTTAATTTTGCATGCAGTGAGTTTTTTTCTTCTTTTATTATATAGCCAACTTGAGAGTTAAATTTAATTTTGCATGCAGTGAGTTTTTTTCTTCTTTTATTATATAGCCAATTTATATTAGGGTTTCACTTTAAGTGCTTATTTTTAAATTTGGCATTGTAGTGACTTATGAGGGGGACATATGTATCTATGCAGCTAGTTACATGTGAAGAGAATTTGTCAGTAAAGATTGCATTTAAGCAGGGGGGGGTCATCAAGATGGAAAGGACTTTGACAGGTCATCACTCAGCTTTAGTTGCTTAGACTTGACATAATCTCTGTAACTGACTTCAGTCTTAAGGTGAATGTGACTGATCTGTGGTTTCATTTGACCAGGAACGAAGTTACAACTGGTTGGGAGCAAAACTGCCGAATATTGGTAAGGACCAAGTCCAAGATTTTATCATCCCTGGTTGGGGTGCTGAGTAATCGGTCCAGAGAGTTTGCATTCATGAAGTCCAGAAATTTCTGGGCATACATGTTTGAGGATGTGCAAGTCTCCCAGTTAATGGATGTGTACTTGATATATCCTAGGGGATTAAATTCCTGGAAGGGAAGAAAGAAAGAAAGAAAGAAAGAAAATGCCACACTGACAGCCTAGATTACTCTAAAGACTAGATGACTGGTGACCAAGAGACAAAGTATGGAAGAAAAGGAAGGCAGACCAAATTAAACAAATACAACAAACCTACAAAATGCTTAGGAACCAAGTCAAAAACGTGCTGCAGAAGGGCAAACATTATTACTTCCACCAAGTGCAACATAACAGAAACAAACTTAAAAGTCTGGGACAGTATCAGTAATTTTTTAAAGCTAGGTAAGTAAACCAGACGTCTCTTCAAGAAACTGATTATAACCATGTCTGCATACCTAACAAGTACTTAATATAAGTAGATACCTCAGCTATGAAACAACCCAATATGAAAATATCAGAAAATACCAATGGTCATGACAATTAGTAAATTGTAGAATGTTTTATCAAAAGTGAGAAAATATTTCACAAAAATTGAGGAAAAATTGTGGGCTTCAGTACCCACGTCACGACACTCAAACTTTGCTATTCTATCCTGCAATTACTAAACCGATGTGCTATCATGTATAGATTGATTAAATGCAGTGATAAATAAGGCAAATAACGAGCTGCATGCATGTTAGACATTTCATTTGAGTAATCTATCACAAAAAAGGTCATAGCTGAAACCCAATTACCTGTGTCTGTTTTGCTGAAAATGTAATTTATAAATCATTTAGTATATTGCTACCCCCTACACCCCTACAAACACTCACAAGCAACACACTTAGCAGTTAAATTTAATTGCAACCCCCCTTAAATTCAAAAAATGTCAAAAATGTGATAAGGGTTCATGCTTTATGAAAACGGTCACTGATAAAGTTGCTGATAAGTGCTTTGTTACATTTGATAAGCATGCTGTTACATCACAAACTTGCATGGGATCACTGAATGCAACTCCCGTGTATAGAGTCAACATTCTGAATAGCCCAGCCATTGAAAAATTGTTAACTTTTCTTAACCAGATTAATCCCACTAGGGTAGCAGTCTCTTTTTAAGGGAGACCCATGGTGGTATTTATACATCTAATGGAATTGTGGCTACAACTTTGGGGAACTTCCTCTTTTCAACAGTTGCTATTGGATCTTTTACACTCACCTACCATCAACTCAGGCAGATGGGGTTTTGGTTTAATATAACATCTGAAGGACAGCGCACTCAGGAGTGCAGCAACCTCCCTTATGCTGCACAGCAATGCCAACAATCCACCTAGCTGGTGATGGAGTAGAACCTGTAGCCTCCTGCATCAAATTAAACATGTGCTTTCTCACTGGAATCATCTCTATGGAGGTATCTCAATGACCAAGAGATCACTCAGTCGTCTAGATCAGAATGGCCATCTCCACCACGTCGTGGTACTGAAGATAACAAAAATGCGATCTTCGTCTACTTACCATGAGGGGGTCACATGGGGGGATGTGATAGACTATGAGGGATTAGTCAACACTGCAGTGCTGTACTGGTACCAGTGGCAGCATGGATGACTTACTCCTAAAGTGCTATAACGGCACCAATGGCAGTATGGGGACTGGGGATGGGGGGGGGGCACTAGACCACCATCACTTACTTCTAAAGTGCCATAAAAGCACCAATGGCAGTATGGGGACTGGGGATGGGGGGGGGGCACTAGACCACCATTACTTACTCCTAAAGTGCCACAACGGCACTAATGGCAATATTGGGTACTGGGGATCGGGGCGATGCAGTAGACCACCACAGATAACTCTTAAAGTGTCATACCATTGGGAACATGTATATTCTTATAGGTGTTCTTCAAGACTACATCCTTGGACCTTATTTATTTAATATTTTCATCAGTGATACGTACACCACAGCTGATGATGCTAATTTACTTCACTATGCAGACCATGCCTTACTCATCTACTCTGTAAACAGCATTAACTGACTACAACAAACTATCCAACAAATCTTCCACGGGATAGAACAATTACTAAATAAATTCATAACTTTTACTCAGTGCTAAAAAAAATTGCATTTGGATGAAACATGTCTAATAAAATGTACACAACTTAAATGACTCAGAAAACAATACACCCATTGAAAAAGTTACTAAACTTACAAGTGGCATCCAGATCACAAACTATAGTTTGATAGGATATAGTCTATGGCACATCAAAACTAATAAAAATGTGTGGGCTCTGCAAGTCCAAACCCTACCTAACATAAACAGTGCAGCTAAACACAGCCCAGTCCCTGATACCACTAAACTTTCTGTACTCATCCTCAGTTTTAGGAAACATTCACAAAACATAGCTTTATTAACTAAAAAAACAAATGTATAAGAACATTGCTAAACATGATGCCAATATCTCAAATAAAACTTGTCATTCTTCAACATTACAGAGCAACAGTCTTGAATTTCTACACACTGTAAGTTTTACTAAATAAAAACCCTACACGACATTGTATACAGATCCAGCAAATGACATGCTGTTGTCATTCCTGTCAACAAATACAATCCACCCAGACAACTAAAGTCCTAAAACTAAACTATGTCAGAAATTACAAAATCATGTAATCACCATCAGGGACTCGTTACACTTGGGATATGTAGCCAGACTCTGGAACTCTATACTTTTAGACCTGAAAGGAAAAACAAACCAAAATAGATTTATTCACAAACTACAGACAAGTATAACATCTAACTTGAACTGCAAGTGCTCTAAATACCATACCATATTCTCTACTTAAACACTATTTGATTACTCATGTTACATTAACCTTGATTCTGTTTAATACATAATAAATCCAACTTATTTTTATTTCCTTAACTTCACCCCTCTTCCACATTTTAGCATATTAATGCTTCTTCTTATTATTATTTTCCCTCTGTCTCAAAACCATCTTATCAACCCCCCATTTTTTTTTTTAACTTATGAGATACACCACTGCCATGTAACGGTATCTCAGGCCTCATAATTGCAATCACTATCATCTACCTTTCACAGATAAAACAAATCTGAGACATACTCCATGTAACTATATAAATGGTCATAATAAATAATTTATGTAAATGTTCATAATTAATATTTGACATAAACCATCTTCATCTACAAACGTAGTGTGTGTAGAGCAAGTAAAACCAAACAGTTGAAGAATCCAAAAAACAAAAAAGTGGCAAGCCAATATGAAACCCCAGAAAGAAATATTTAATAAGTATTAAAGCAAGCTTTTGAAAATAATGCTTTATTAGTGCTGAATGATAGATGTGGTATCACAGTGAACATCCAGACTCCTCCTATAACTCTGTTATACAAAGGAACAAAAGAAACCATATCCTTTTTGTTAAAACAGACTTGAGCAATAGGAAGAATATACCCTATTATTATAGGGCAACTCCTGCATATGTATTATTTCTGCAAATCAGAGGAAAAAGACGCGATATTGCTGTGACCACACTGCATAGGTTTTGAGGTAGAGTATGCAAGCACACTATGACGTTGACTGGTGTCAGTGCCCCAAGGTATTGAAGACAATACTAACGCATTTTCAAGCTGAGAAAACGCTGGGTGTATGGGGAAACAAAAGACAAATGGTGGCCTCAGGACCAAAGGACATTCAGTAGCATAACTGGGACACAGTCATGTCTATAAGATTAGAATCTTAAATATGGAAAGATGTACCCTCAATGGTTCCACTCATGCCATAACAGTGGAATACATTCAAATACAGCAAAGACATAACTTAAGGCAGACTTGCTATACCCATAATGTGTCCAGGAATGAACATTATTTAAAATAGTGTATTTTTATATGCTTTACCACAGAACTCTGCATTTCTGTATTTCCACAAAAAAACATAAATTGAAATAGATCACTGAACCATTTGGCACACTGCATTCCAAACTCTATCTTCAAAATACTCTATAATAGTCCACCAATGGGAAGCTGTATATTAACTGCATGAATATTTTAGGAGGTATTTCATTGTTTTTTCACTATCTGGCTCAAAACACCACTCAGCTGCTCATGCCTCTGTGAACAGTCAACAGCATGAATAGAATGATTTTCAAAAAATAAAACAGACATTCTTTAAAGTGAGAAGCCTTAAGAGAGCATCCGAGTTCAGAAGTATTGTCACAGGCTACGATTCTGCTCAAACATCATTAGACGTTGTACAACACCACAATGCTTTTCCAGAAGGTTTAACTAATGGTACAAATTGATTAAATCTATTTACAGATCATTTGTGGGTCAGCTTCAGGGTACCACATTAACCAAAATCACTATTGACTGTATTTATCAATCCATTTCCTGCTCTATAAGGAAATGTATTTATCAATCCATTTCCTGCTCTATAAGGACGCTGATGCATTTTCATCATTTTTGGGATCAGACAAGTGACTACCAAATTTTTCATAATTTTCTGCAAATGTTTGTTTATCTGTGGTGGTCATCCTGTAAGAGTCCCTTTATTCTTGGACGTTCAGTCACCTTCACTCATGGTTTTTAATACAATCTGAAATCCACTCACCAGCCATGAAATGTCACATCAAGACAGCCTGCTCACAGAACTGGAGTCTCTTTGTCTGTGATGCCAGTGATAAAAGTTAATTACAAATACAGATGAACATGGTTCAGGTTAACTGGTGAGAGGAGGAAGAAGACCTGAACAACTAAAGTGATGTTCACTTATCTTCTGGCAGACTGACAACACAGGTTGGAACTTTCCTTTTGTCCAGAATATAACACTATATGCTTTGTCAACCCCAGTGCAGGCACAGATACTCTACAGTAAACTGCCCAACTGCAGAAGCGTGATACTCTATACTTCTGTGTTTGTGTGTGGCAACTCTATTTATCTCCTACCACAAAGCCACAACTCAGGGCACCTGTCATTGTCAAATGGTTCTCTTCTAGATATTTTCAGTGTCCCACATTATTCTTGGTTCTGATTTGCAGTAGTAGCCATCAAGCATCCAGACAGGTGGATATTCTCAACAAAGGAATTAAGTGACCCACACATCCACTGGCCTTGGTTTAGATTTGCAGTAGTAGAATTCAGAAAAGTGGTCACTGTCCACTAAGGATTCAGTGACAAGCAAGCCACAGTAAACTGCAATATATTGACCACATGCAGAGTATCATAAGCAGCGCTAGTGGCACAACTGGTAGCACACTCACCTTTGCTGCTAGAAGACCAAAAGGCTGTGGGTTCTGTTCCCATTCCATTTGATTACTAACACTCTAGTGCAACATTCTGGGAGGAGAGTCCTGAATGTGTTGTCTTTTGGATAAGAAGTTAAACCAAGGTTCCATCCTGATTTGGTGGTCGTAGGTAAAAGTAAAAGATCCTATGGCACCTAATGAAAAGATGTTCTACAATGCCCTAGCTAAATTTCCTCCAGAAGTAGAACTGCCACCTTGAGTGTCCCTTGAAAACAGGACATTAATCTCGTGGGACTAACATACTCAACAAAAGATAAATAAATAAATAACCAACTTATGTGTTTGAGACATGTATGTCAGGAAATTTGCCTCAAGAGCTAAGCTCGATGGGTAAATCTTGGAATCTATGTTAAGAACACATAATAAGCATTAGTATTTGTGAGAACCAATCATAATTATCCCATGTACTGAGAGTTACAGAAGGCATGGTATACAAGTATAAACTGTGTTATTGACTTTCAAAACTTTTGCAAACTGGTAAAACACTTAATGCTGCAAAGCAGACAGCAAGCAGAAATGATGTTTCCTTCTGAAGAATGAATGTCTATAAACTTGTTAGACATTTCTTTCTGCCACGTTTGGTTTATAAGTGAAGCAGACTGATGTAATAAATGATCTTTATTGCATGTCGCTTTCTGCTATTAAACTCTAGCATGAGACATTACCTTAACAGTGCTTGAGATTCTTAACAAAATCTTGTTAACTACCCTTCTAACATTAGACAGGTGCCTAACAAGCTTGTCCTTTTTTTCCCCATTTTAGAACATAATCATATTGCTCAATGTACTACAAGTGTTTTAAGAGTACAGTCAAAGCTTTTTTTCAAGCCCAGATTCAGTACAACTTACTTGATAAACATATTTCCCTTTTATTAGCTTATCATTGACAAAGTTGACATAAGTTCCAGTAAAACAGGCAAAACTTTACACATAGGCTTACCTATTCAGTGGACAGCATGTGAGTTTATCAGCTGCTAGCGCACAGGATTAAGGCTATGAGCTGTTAATAAGCTGTTTGTGTGGAAAAGGATTTGATTCCCCAAGCCTTTATTTGCCTACTGTGTGACCTTTAGCAAGTCACATGATCAGGCAGTGCTTTGGGGAAATAGGGGAAACTGTGCCCAGGGTCCTCAGTCATTTTCCAAGCCTAACAGTTACCTATGAACTTAATTATGAACCTTTTCACTTTATTAATCTAATGATGAAATCATGGCTATGTCAAAATGCATGCTACCAGACCTAGTTCTGTGGTACACAGGGATGTAGCCTTGACTTTCACCATGGTGATAGAGGTTCAATTGTTAGCCTGCCACTAGTGAAGTCAGGCAGGGAGGAGGAAAGAGTATGGCCTGCTTACATTTTCTAGGGGGTGAGGAGGGTTATGTGCACTCAGTTACACTTGGTAGATGCAATTCCCCTGAAGGAGATAAGAGTAACCAATGTTAATGCTTTGAGCAGGGGGAATACCCATTGTGGAAGTGCGGAGACATCCTCTACATCCAATGCAATTCATATTCTTCCCCTTTACTTCACCAAGTATGTTCAGGGGAAAGAGCTGCAAAAACAACCAAACATCTTAAACCACTACTGATGGCTGCCTGAATGATGGTTCTTCCCTACTGAGTCTCACCCAGGAGATGTGGAACAAATGGACCAATTCATCAAGAAGGTGTTGATAACAGACATACAGCAGGAGTAAGCTAGCAAAAAAAACACACACTACCACCTTTCTCAGAACATCATTAAAATGGCAGCAAAATAATCATTATAGGCAATAATTTTTCTCCTATCAGCACGACCATTGCCTAGAAACTGTACGCTGGTGAATCTCTAGTCTGCTTAATAGACATTTGAGTACCTGAATAATGTTATCTGTTGAATGAAGACTTGGGGGATTATTTTACAACTTGCACAGTTTTGGCGAGCTCCGATTTAGCAGTTTATTTGCTGCGTTATCATTATCATCTTTATTATGAAACGGGCGTAATGTGGCATACATAATGACGTCTCAGAATGCTGCTTTCAGAAGTACCTGCATTGTGATTTATTTATAAAGGAAACCTTCTCTGTATGCAAGATCTATCACATCACCAGAATAGCACTGTGCCATCATTTAAAAAAGGCTAGATTGGATTGTCTCTCTCAGTAAATTCTGCTGCACAACATTAAGCATAGTGTAAGAATAACTGCTGCTGTGATTCTGAAAGATCTACTACAGGCAAACTGGAGAAACGTGTTGCAGCAATCCTATAAACCATCTTTGTTTATTGGTATAATTTGTTATAATTCTATGGGCATTTCCTGCAAAATCATCAAAATGTCTGGCTGCTTAGCTCCATGAAGTATGGTTATGAGTTGCTAACAAGGTTCATCCTATAGTCCTGAAGTTTATTGAAGGTGCACTTGTCTGTAGTGTGACACTCTGCAGGACTTTTTAAACAAAAAAGATTTCTGGGTCACCCCTGAAAAATAGGCAGTTTTGCCTAGTGTGCTTACTCAATTATTTATTTATTTTACATTTGTTAACTAGGAAAGTCAAACTTGGAACAAGACAATTTTCAGCGGAGACCCAGGGAGAAAGACTCCAGATGCATGTCTTTGTAATGTGGAAGAAAACCGGACCACCCGGAGGAAACCCACATGAACACAGGGAGGACATGCAGACTCCACACAGAAGGCACCCTAGCTGAGAATCAAACTGGAGGACCTCTTGCTATGAGGCAACAATGGTACCACTGTGCCGTCCATTATTAAATAGCAAATTAAAAAGGTAAAATAAAAAAATGGCAAATCCTATAACAATAATCCAGTACGCACAGCTGCAGAACTTTGAAATGTTAGTGTAGCCAACAGTCAAGCTAGAGTTCTCTCCACCCTTACGTTATTAGTCCACATAATATACCTCTGACACAACAACACTTACACAAATGCATAAATGTATGCTTCAACCCAGCTCTGTATTTCAAATATCATGGCAAAATAAATATTGAGAAATTTCTCAAACATCTTAGGTTAGTCTATAAAATTTCCACCTCACTCAAGCAAAATAAACAAATCACTGAGAATTAACTTTATAATACTCAGATTAGAATAAGCAAACTCTACTATAGCACAGTAAGTCTCTGACAATGGTTAATAAAATTTGTCAGATTATACCCCTGTCATTTCTAGCACAGCATTATTATCTTTCAAAAAAAATGCACCTAATACCAATTAGAACACAAGATACTTGGATTACTAGCATTTAAACCACTTTATTTTGAGTACCTCCTCTTCCTGGGCAAAAAAATCGACAATCAATAATGTTGCCCATATCCTTACTTGGATAGGAGGAAGCTTCTCTGTTCACCAGTGAGAGTGGGGAGCTTTCAGCAGCCTATCTGTCCCTGGAGGAGTGGTCTCAGCACAGAAACTAGTTGTTTATTTGCCTGTTTTGGGCTAATTCCTAGCTCTTTCAAGTCCCCTGCTTTAAAACCCGCTTAAGCGCGGTTTTGCGCTTGTTTCCGACTCAGCAAAGTTCCTAGTGGTCCTGCAGAGTGGTGCTAGCAGCAGAGTGATGAAAAAGAGTGACTGTTACCAGATAAAGTATTCTTTTACTGCCTTTAAATTAGCGACTGCTTATTCTTGCCGAAAAGCGAGTTTGTAACTGCTCTACTACTTTAAAAAGCTTGTTATTGCATTTTTGCTTACCCGCACTTTAAAAGTCATTTTTGTTGTTTAATTTAACTGTTTTAGGCTGCCCACTCAAGTGTGCTAGCCTGTGGAAAGCATTTACTGTGTTTCCCTGTTGATATCTATTACTGTTTCAAAAAAAAAAAAATGATATATACATTATATATATATATATATATATATATATATATATATATATATATATATCCTTGTTTCCCGCCTTTTCTGAGCTAGAATAGTCCTGAATTCAGGTTTTGCTGAATTCTGGGCTTTAGTACGTTCCTGTGTTGACCATATCCTTACTTGGATAGGAGGAAGTTTCTCTATTCACCAGTGAGAGTGGGGAGCTTTGTCAAGTCCCCTGCTTTAAAACCCGCTTTAGCGCGGTTTTGTGCATTGCGCAATGTCGCGCAGTGCCATTTAAGCAGTTTTAAACAATTCCCAGCTCCACAAAGTCTGCTCTTCAATTTTTCCCTTAGAACTAGTCAAACTCTGAAAGTAGGCACTCGACCTTCATTTTACAGCCCAGCACTTGCTCAAATTTCTCAGTAAGCACTAACAAATTTTAGCACTACACCCCCTGATACTATCTAGAAGTACAAGGTCCCCTATTCATCCATTCCATTCAGTCAATAAACCAGTTCCTTAAACTATCCAGGCATGTCCAAAGCGCAGTTTCAGGCATATTCTCCAGTCCAGCTGGTGAATCTGGGAATCTTGAGGCAATGTTACAATTGCCTTATGTGCACAGACAACCCTCTCCTTCTTCCAACAAACTCAAATATTTGTGAGAGATGCAACTATACAGCCAAACTGGAGGCCGAGATCTCTCAATCCAAGACTGGCAAACTCTGTCAGGAGGAGAAGGAAACCACTCACACCACAAAACCAAATGCACCAGCAAACAAGACACAAACTCACAAAAACATACTCGGAGGCTCTAAATAAAAATCTGCCAAAGTAGCAGAGACCTCCATAGCAGACACCCAAGCAACCGCCACCCCACAACAACTTACACGTATCACATACTTCACAAAGTCAGTGTGCCACACAGTCACACCTCCTAATGCTAAATAACACACCTAATACACTAGTAATTGGAGACTCTATAGTCAGGCACACTGACGTCCCACTCACCAGACTGAACAAGGAGAAGGTCATTGTAAGTTGCCTGTCGGGAGCCAGGATCCGCCACATAACACAGGCACTCAGGTCAATCCACAGCAGGTATAAATATGACTCTGTCATTGTCCATGTTGGTCTGAATGACCTGAGACGTACCTCCCTGGACTACATGAAAAGAGACATAGAGGCGCTCTCTGATCATGTAGCCCAGGCCGGTATGACCCTGACCCTGAGTAGCGTATTGCCCTCATCAAGAATGATGCCGCAGTATTAAGACAAAATGATCAATTTTAATAATTGGCTAAGCTGTTGGTGTCATTCAAAGGGGATCCAGTGTCTGTCAGCCTGGGATGGCATGCTAGACAACCCACGTTGCTTCGCCAGGGACGGCTTGCACCTGTCACCTTTGGGCTTTCGAATACTGGCTAAGGCTCTTGCCACCCCCATAGTGCCTTTTTTAGGCAAAGCCCAAAAGACAAACCCATCTCCATAGACAATACCAGAAACAAAAAACTAAGGGTAATGCTACTCAACGCCAGAAGTCTAAACCTCAAGATGCATGCACTCGAGGCACTCCTCAGTATGGAGAAAATCGTTATCTGTGCAGTAACAGAAACCTGGTTCAAGGCTCCAGAGAGCACCCCAGCACTACTAGGATTCAACTCATACCATTGTTTTCGGCCGCAGAACTCGGACCAGACTACTAAAGGTTGGGGAGTATCCATTTTCATCAAGGATACCCACACCTCCAGGTTAGTGGCATTGCATGAGGCAGCAGAAACCATCCACGTGCAACTAACAGTAGGCAAAACTGCTTTTCAGTTCATAGCCTGCTACAGATCACCCACCTTGTCTCAGGAACCCCACTCAGTATTTCTGAGAACACTAGAGAATATGAAGGTCTCACCAAACACAATGATATTGGGGGATTTCAACTACCCAAACATTGACTGGGAAAACTACTAAAGTCCCAACTCTTTTGCCCAATGGTTCCTGGAGTTTATAAACTCAAATGCCATGGAACAACTGGTCACCACTCCCACAAGAGGGGACAACATATTGGACTTGGTCATCACCAACATGGGGGCTCAATGTTCCACACCAGAGGTAAATCCCTCGTTGGTAAGATCAGACCACAAACTTATCACAATGGACATCCACATCCTGACCCCACCCCCAGCAAAGGAAACCACTGTGAAAAGTTTCTCAAAAGCAAACTTCACAGTTCTCAAGACCGAGGTGGAAAGTTTTAAAGCCCCCAGGCTAATGGAAAATGGTACCCAAACCGCAGAATCCTTTACAAATGCATTCTATGAGCACCTACAGGAATGCATGGATCGTGCCATCCCAAGTAAAACAAAGACTCACTCCTCCAAGAACAGGAGGCCAGTCTGGTGGACCCCGGCCATAAACAAGCTATGCAACAGAAGGAGGAAGCTATTACATGACAAGGCAAAATCCCATAAAGGGAAGGCATGTTGATCAGTACCAGTAAGAAACTTCGATCCCTCATAAAATCATCAAAGGCCAGCTCGAAAGAAAAATCGCCAACGACTCTAAAGATAATCACAAGGCGTTCTTTAGCTACATCAAAAATCTGGGTGGCAGCTCTCAAATCTGCTCTGAGCTGGTGCATAATGGCACAAAATACACTGAACCCACAGACATTGCCAACATCCTGGCAGACAGGTTCAGTGCAAACTCCCCCCCCCTTCCCCCCCAAAAGGGCCTGTGTCTATCCCAGAAGAATGCAGTCCCCCAGACATCACAGACACACAGGTGAAACCAGCCCTCTCCAAAGTAAAAAACACAGCATCAATGGGACCAGATGGTATCCCAGGCTGCGTCTTACATGAGCTCCAAAACAAACTAAACCCTCATATGAATTCACTGTTCCAACTCAGCCTTACCACAGGTTATGTACCCAAAGAATGGCGTACAGCAACAGTGATCCTGCTCCACAAAGGTGGCGCCACAACGGATCCCGGGAACTATAGCCCTATAAGCCTGACTAGCCTGGTCTGCAAGGCTATGGAGCGCATCATCATGGATCTCATTAACAAAGACATTGGGAACCTCCCCAATTCGACTTTGTTAAGGGCAGATCTTGCCTCTTAAACCTAGTTGATTTCTTCAAAACAGTTACCAAAGCCTTAGACGAGGGAAAGGTAATCCACACAGCCTACCTAGACCTCACTAAGGCCTTCGACACAATACCCCACTCAGGTATCATAAATAAGCTTACCAGCTTAAAAATCAGCCCATATATCACAAGATGGGTTGCAAACTGGCTCAGGGATAGAACTCACATGGTCAGAGTTGCGGGTGCCATGTCTGACTCTAAACCAGTCACAAGTGGCATCAGGGATCAGTCCTGGGACCACTCTTGTTCGGTATTTACTTCTCTGAGGTACAGGCAAACATGGGAGGACTGTGGCTGACCAAGTTCGCAGATGACTGCAAACTAGGATCCATAATCGACTCTCCGGCTGACACAAGCATCCTCCAGAAAGGCCTTACGGAGACTGATACCTGGTGTCAGAACCATGGCCTCAAGCTAAATGCAAAAAAAGTATAGTCATCCCCTTTGGGAAAAACAAAGAGCCCACAAACTACCATATAGGAGGAAATCCACTAATTACGGAAAAAGTAATCAGAGATCTGGGGACCCAAGTAGACAGTGACCTCTCCTCTGACAATCACATTGCAAATGTGGTTAGAAAGACCTTCTATATAACCCACCTAATCACAAAAGGGTTCACATCTAGATCAAGAGAGGTCATTGTGCCCCTCTACTCATGACTTATCAGGCCCATAATTGAGTACAATGCCCCATTTGGGATGTACCTTACCAGACATCTGCAACATCTGGAGAGACCTCGAAAATACCTCACCAAGAGGATCGTGGGCCTCAAACAGTTGCCCTATATAACTCGACTAAAGAAACTCCAGCTCTACTCAGTTGCTTACCGCCTACTCAGAGGTGATCTCTGCCTGACATACAAGGCCATGTCCAACCCGGAATTGTTCGACATGCTACACCTCAAGAAAACCAAATCCACTCGAGCTCCACGCTCCAGGAATTTAAACCTTAACACAACAATAAATAGGACATGCTGGAGGGATAGATTCATATCCCAAAGGCTTCCTGCACTCTGGAATAGAATCCCAGTCCATGTTAGGCAGAGCTTCTCACTGACCCTCTTCAAGAGAAATCTTGACGAGTGGATGGGTAATCGTAAATTTGCTCCTGAGATCATTTCTATGGCCCTGCTAGACAGAGGCTCAGGAATCTAGTCTAAAAGGGAGGCGAAAGCCAACAAAATCTGGCTAGGCTTATAAATGCCCTAGGGCAGATAGCCTAGTACCTACTTATGAACCTATGAATACTACCCACAAGGGAGCCAAAATTCAGGTAGCTCTGATATTCAGCAGGCTATCTGTAAAGTTAGCAACTACTGAGAGAAGCTTTACAAAAATTGCCTTGCCACCTGAAACTCGCTTGACAGTCTAACTTTCATTTAAAACTTAGCCAGTATCTTACTGATCCACACCAGTATAAATGTTTCAAAAGTGGCTGACAGTTTGTGCACCAGAGTGGGGCTATGACAATTTAATGAGTTGTTTGATACACTTTCCATCTGAAAATAAAGTATTTCTGGATCTGAAAGAGCTCAGCAGAGGGTGGAATAAATTGCAAAGTATCAAAGAGAGGTGAACACTCTGGGGCCACTGGGCAAATGCCAAAAAATGACTTCACATGCCCCTGTTCTGTTATTCTGCACTTGTCCAGAACTAAAATTAAATGGTATTCCCTTAATAACCTCTAGGTGGCAGAGTACCTAGCAAGGCATGTCTGAAGCTGGACAGTATTGGGGAAGACTGCCACTAAGAGGGATGGTACCCGAGCACTGGTTAGAACACAGTGCAAGAAAAGATACATTAAGAAAAAATTTACAAGACTATACAAACCAGATACCTGCCCATCCTTAACCAACTTAATATCCAAATATACCCCTAAAAGAAATCTCCACTCAAACTCGGAACATTCTCCAGTTACCTAGATTAAATAACTGTTACACCGACTCTCTTTTCAGCATCTGTATTGCCAAACAACAGAACACCATTCCACCTGACCTTAGAAATGAAGCTAATTCAAACATAAATTGACTGACATGTTAAAAACACATCTTCAAGATAAACGGCCTCATACCTATCCACAGTAACACTTTTCAGAGAATGTTTCTCTTCAGACATTCATATACTATCATGCCTTTCCAATACTTTCCTCCTGCACCCCTATTCACTCCACTTTCTGCTCTCATGTTAATCACAATGTACCCAGTTCTGTACCTCTGCCTTCCTTCTCTTCCTTCTACCCTACCCATCACGTATTCCTTTCTTCTGCTTACCTCTTCTTTCTTCCACCAATTCTTATTTACGCTAATTAAATATGCTTGCTTATTGTTATGATCTTATGTATAATCTGAATTTTTTAAAAAACTTGAGCTTTCTCCCCAAGCCTTTGCCTAGTCAGAGTATCCCAGTTAACACATCTAAATAAAAATAAAACATGTTGTGACCTTTTAGTGCACATAGATGTAACAATGAAGTCATTTTCAAAGGGGAAAAAATACCAGACCCAGTTGACTGTGATTATTTTAAAACTAAATTAACAATGGCAGCTGGAATAAATTTTCACAAAAGGGTGTCATGCTCCTTAAAACATCTCAGACAAATGAAGTGCACCTGAAAAATGTAGGAGGTAAATTAAGTGTAAAAAGCGAGATTGCTTCAGCCACTCAGTAAAAACACATAGTATTGAGTTTCTGAAAATAGGAACATTGCAATGCAAGCAGTGATGGACAAAAGACATGTTAGTGGCCTTAACATAATTCACTCAGAATTGCTTCTTTAAACAGATGTCATGCAATCACTTATACATGATGATGGGAGGTTGGTATAATGGTTAAGGTGTTACCTTAGAGATGCAAGGTACAGCTTTTGATTCTCACATGGGGTAATTGGCCAGGCTTAAAATGTCCCACAAGGACAGTTTGCCTAGTACTAATCTATGAACAAGTTGCAGAGAGAAATAAAATAGTTGCAGCTTTTCATTCTGTTTTTTTACCTCCTTGAATCTTCTTTACAAATTATACCACCTGTTAAACTGCTACATATTCCACTAGATGTACTTTGATCAACTCCAACAAACAGATTAAATAAAAAAAAAAACATTTAGCACAGCTCAACAACCCATATGTTGACAAAGGTCACAGTACAAAATGTATGCAAGTTACATGCATTAAATATTTTATCTGACAAATTCTACAGTTTAGTGGCATTCTGCAAAATAAAAAGCAGTTTTTACTATAAATTACAGAAAACATACACCTGAACAGATTTCAAAGTTTCAGCTGATATTTTTTGGCTTCTGTTTTTTAAATAGCAGCAGAAAGTCAACATCATAAACCTTTCCCTCTATCCATCATATATATAAAACAAGAAAAATGCAGTTTTATCAATATTTTCAATATTAGCTTTAGTTAAAAAATGCTCTGCTTTACGATAAAAACTTGAATGATCAAGTACCATAAAAGTAAAAGGGGAGACAAGTCTGTTTTCACAAGTCAGTAAAACGTCAGCAATTGTACGGACTAACTATTTTGTTAACCAGGATGGAAATATAGGCACTCCTGTACAGTAATACGTTGGATACACAACTAAAAATAAGGAAAAGCAAAAACAATTAATTTCATCAGACACACACATAAAAATCAGCAACTGACTATACAATGTTTTGTAGATTTTAAAAGTATAATTATGTAGAGCAACTACTATTACTTGTTTTTTTCATATCAACTGCAGCACATGAATCATAAATATTTATATAAATTGTAAAATGTACACATTATTGTCTAAAACACAGATATAGGAGAAAATGCAAAACAAGGACCATTAAATAAATTTTGTCCAATGCATAGTGCACATTCCACAGTCTATAATTTGTCTTCACATCATTTTAAATTATGTAACCGACTTTGATGCAAAATATTTATAATATACTCAAATGTATCCAAACATTTCAATCCAGGATACAACAAAAAAAGAACTTTAATATCACGTTTCTACTGTCCCTGTCCTACAGACTCCTGAAAGCGTCTGAGGTTGGCATAATGGTAAAAGTGTTTATCTTATAAACAAAATGAAGGTACGGCATTTGAATCTTACGTAGGGTAATTGGCTAGGCTTAAAATGGCCCATAAGTGCAGTTAGCCTAGTACTGATCTATGAACCATGTTTAACCACCCCCCCCCAACCATCTCTGGATTTTTTCCATACAGCATTAATGTCTTGTCAAAATCGTTCCTTAGACCTTTGAGGTGTAATGTCAGTTCAGCACATAATTAAACATCCCTCCTTTGTAAAACTTTTATTTTTTTATTTGTTGACATGTGTCTTACTGAAGAGTCCTTAATTTATTGCCTCATTTTTTCATCAATGTCTTGTCCTAAGTATTTATACTAAGGTGTCACTGTATATTCATGTAAGACTTAAAACACAGATAAGATTTTTATTTTCAAAATAAATTCATTTGACATTTTATTTATTATATATATATATATATATATATATATATATATATATATATATATATATATATATAAATAACTACACACACACACACACACACACACAGCTGCCACTTCCAGATCCAAGGAAGCTTTTAGCCTGAATGACAACATATACAGATGCCATCTGGCAGTACACGATAAAATTATTTATTTTTGTCCTCACAGGCAGAACATTATAAAACTGCAACAATCCACCTGAGACTGATTGTAACACCACACTTTCATTGGCTTGTTCTCTTACAATATCCTTGATATATGCATTCTGTTAACATATTTTATGAAGGGGATCCATCCATTGACTGTCACAAACTAAATGGAAAAAAAGCTTTCATAGCTTGTAATTTAAGTAACTATAATTTAAAAAGTAGCTACACCCAAAAAACAAGGCTGACATTTAAAACAAAAACTATACATCCAATAACGTGGATTGTCTTGTTATCTATACAAGTGACATAAACACATAATTGCATATCGATAATATGGCCTTTCTTGGGTCTCTTACATAAATATGTACAGTAGGTAGGATCCAAACTAATATTTAACCTTCCCCTGCTTTTAAATAATGAAAAAAAAAATCATCTCAGGAATAGCAAATTGTCACAAACCCATTCCATTCTAGTAAACAGAACACTTTACCCACTGGTGTAAACCACTGGTGTAAATCTACATGATTTTCACAGAACAGGTACACGATGCCTGTATCCCACCTGATGCACATGATGCCCATATCCCACCTGCATCTGCCTCATACTTAACATCCTCACACACTATTGCTGCAAAACATAAGCATTTGAAAAGCAGTTCTCCACAGAGGACTATCCTTATGGTATTTTCTTTTTGCTAGCTTATTGTCACTACCTGTCTCAAGATAAACATCTTATACTCAATGTATTTCTTACTGATCTTTTTAACTTGTACCTAAAAGAACAGCTGCTCATTTACTCTATAATCATGCAAATTTTATTGAATTGTTATTGTATAATAAGTCAATTTCTGTAATTTTTGCTTAATTGTACTGTGGAGCTTTTCTCCCCGGGCCTCCGCTGAAAAAGAAAAGGGCACTAGCCCAGATGGACTATCCCAGTCAACAAATGTCAAATAAATAAACAAAATATATAAGGTACATAACTGTTTCATGATATAAATCTAATACTCGGTGCCATGTATTTTAAATAATGAAGCTTGGAATAAACATGGATTTATTTTGTGATATCTGGTATGGAGCCACTTGGAAACACTTCCACCAACTGCCTTTTAAGCTAAGGATATGGTAGTGTGTTGCAAAGTCATTAATCCACCACATAAGCAACAGAAGGGACTGTATGTCTGCCCTAACATCTGCCCCTGCTTACTTCCTGTAATAAAAAAGATCACAATGATGGAAAGTAATTCAAACAAAGATAAAAGATGTATATATATATATATATATATATATATATATTTTTTTTTTTCTTCTTGAGAGCTCACACTGTATGACAAAATGACAATTTCTTCCATGTTACTTTTAATTTATACTGCAGACTGCTGTCGCCACTCTTAAGTAAATAATATCCTTTTCATATTTTTAATGTTCTTTAGCATACAAGTTGATTATCAGAAATTACAAAGGATCTTTTACTTTGACTTGAACCAGACTTTCATCATTAGCATCAGCTGTTTTCCACACACGCCACAGTCTCAATAAGTCCAACAGAAGCACCAGTTATGTGCACCTTCACTGAAATGAAAACAAGGAACTCTGCCTGAAACTGGAATTAAGTCATATTGTGAACTCCACCTTCTTTTAGTTGAACTTTACAAACAAGAAGTTTTAGAAGTTCAAAAAAATAAAGCTGTAGTTTCCATTACTAATACACATTGGTCTGCACCAAGCCCTTTTGTAGGCATTTTAAATACTTTTGTTAATGTAAATGTTCGACAGAATGCTATACAACACATTGTGCTAAAAAAAATTTGTTAGACATCACTTTTACAAAGATGCTTATTGTCTAGATATTATTATTTTAAAAGTCATGTAAAACTGAAGCTCTACTGACAAAATTCAGAAATCATCATGAAATGTGAAATTTACAGCCTGAAAGAAACCTTGACATGTCTTCAATATTTGTAGGGTGTTTTAAATATTTTTAGAGGTAATATGAACTGCTGAGAAAATATGCACTTATACAAAATGTTCAAAAGCAGGTGCGGTATCTCCTTGGGTAACATAAAATCACAATGACAGAAAAGATTCAGAAAATTAAGCAGTATGAAAACTAGAAGAAAATATGCAATTAATAAAATATTTTGCACTTCAAAAGCACATGGTTACACTTTATGTTTTAACAATTCTTCTGTACCCTATATTTAATAAAGTGCATTGATAATCCAAAAGGATTCTATAACCAAATTGCTCCTGACCCTGAGTATTGGCTAGCCAAGAAGACTGTCTAGATAAAGTCTGCTGTGTACTTCGATGAAAAATATCAATTACTAGAACAGTTTATTTTTTTTGTCCTTATATACCATGCCAAAAACATGAAATATTCTTAACTGCTACAACCTTTCATTAAAAAATCTTCCTGTATTCAACTAAAGAATTATGGGAGCCTTCCCCTTAACACAACACATATGTAGTGAACACACCTGTGCATCACCTTTGTAAGCATCACATACATTATGACTAAAATAGTCTCTAAAGTCATCAAAATAGGCATAAAACTGAGGAGGGTGACATTATGCTAATACAACTGCAGAGTTAAGAGTATAAATAACTTGCATGCATGTGTTAAAAAACGCAGAACATCCTGAATGCTAAATGCATGTGTACTGCCTCCCACGCCCCCTCCCTCTCATTCACCCTCCCACAGCCAGCTAACCTACCTGTCTTTCCCTCAGTGGTGAAGGCCAGCTCCTGAAAGTATCAGTTTTCCATCCATAAGCCTTGTCTCACCTTGACGAGTGTCAGGATTACCCTGTATTTCCACATGCTACATTTCTCATTCCTTAAGACTTATTAAGCATGAGAATGAGTTCTGAGGGGACAGCATGTCTGTCTTCCTCTTTCATGGGTATACGTGCCGTTTTTTTTTTCTCTCCAAAGACACACAGGACAATCAGACAAAAAGAAAATCATTGATCAAGGGCATCAGGGATTTGATTTCTATAAATCTTTCTTCTTGTTACTAGTCCCAGCTAGGCAAAAGAATATTGCAGATCGTGAGCACCTATGTGTAGGATGTTTTGTACCACAATCTTCCTTAAATGTTACTAAAGTAGGAAAATATGCAATGGGCATTTTGTTTACACAACAAGACTCTTGTTTCTTAATCCTTCTTTTTCAGAAATTATTTTACAATATACATGTGTATATACTTTTTTTGCAGAAGTGAAACTATAGGATACTTGCTTCAAACAGGTCAATAATGAGAATTGCTCTACCTCGCGAAACAAATATAACTAAAATAAAATAAATAAATACATAGCATGCAGCCTAGCACTACTCCAGCCTTTTCTTATACCATGTTAGTTCCTGTCTTTTTTTTTTTATTTTATGAAATACTGACTGTATAAAACAAACTCATTTAATTTGTTTGCATTACAGTGTTTGCTCTGTTTAGGCCTACACAATAAATTCATATTACTGCTCTATTTCCTTTTTTCTGTGAATTAAGAGTAGATCCCATATCACTCAGAGTCTTGGTTTATAATTTACAGTCCAGCACTTGAAAGCAGCTATCATCATGAGACAAGTTCTGCTTCCAGAGCCAAATTTTCTCATCCTCGGAATTCTATGTGAAATAAAACTTTCCTAACAGAATTACAGCTATGATCAAGCCTGTGTGATGTGGGAAAGAAATATCCAGCTACCTGAAAATGACCTCCGTCATGCTTTTTTATCAGACGCTTTACAGTAAATTATTTCTGCATACATTGCACACCATAAAATTCAGGTCCTTTACATTTCATTCTTAAGTGCCTCCATTTCAATCATATAATTAACAAATGAAAGCAATCAAACAAATTATCTTTCAAGGCTCTAGAAAATGAGTTATTAAATCCTACGAGGAAAATGCTTCATCTTTTGGAAAACTGATATAGCAAACTACATTTGTTGAAAATTAAAATAATAAAAACTACGGACTTCTTGTAGAAGTGTTTTTCATCTATACTGCTGTACCACCAGGTTAAAAAAAAAGATATGACTTTCCTTGAATGATCTGTTTAACCTAAGCCACAGGAAAAAAAAAAAGAAGAAGTCATTAATTACTTATGTGAGCTATTGCTTCAGAAAGACAATAAACCTGCCTGGTCGCCATGGATATGACATATTTGCTCTGAAAACAACACAATAATTAGCAAAGGGGAAAGATCCAAGGAGAATATGCAAACTCCTGAGTTTAAAGCCACAGTGCCTTTTTATTTGTCAGTTTCGGCAGAATACAGCCATGTAAAATTAAACATTAACTAGATATCATAGTGAAAAGCACAGAATCCAGGCTATGTGGATGAAAATAATACAGCACATTATGCAATTTCAAGTCTGCACTGGAGTTCTCTTAAAAATAAACAGCAAAGAAAGTTAAATGAAAAGAATTATGCATCTGGGAGCTTGTACAGTACATCAGATTAACCACATACGGATCAGAAATACTCTTTTGCACAAGTACTGAGCTCAGTAAATACAAAACAGCATATCATATATTTAATATGGTTAGAGGAAAAAATTGCAGTACTCCAGGGATCCAGTGCATGTTGCTTTGCAAAACCTATTATTCTTCAGAACACTTTTTTTTTTATTTAATGACAAAAGCAGTAAATATCTTAAAATCTGTAAATACTGTTCTATGAATGTCATTCCCATTAACTGGCTTCTAAAGATGGTAAGTGGCAAAGTTTATAGGTGAGGCTGAACATCAAAGGGTTTTGGCCAACAACCCCTCACACAATATTGAAAATGTCTTTGATATTATAAGGGACATTTATAAATGCAGAGAGAGACTGTAGACATTCATGGATTCATTAATTCCTTCTGCATTGTGTTGCATTTGTTGGACAAATCTTGCTTTTTAAGCATGAAACAGGTATTGCATTTTGGGTTAAGGAGGGTTGGATTTGAGGGTACAGGATCCCAGGTTCTGGGGTATCTGTGCTACAGGAGCTGCAAACGTATGTCAACAACAGAGGAAGGGTACTGCAACTTACAAGGTGTGCAGCATAGAAACTTTTATTACATACGAGGAATGGTATAAGGTCACTATAGAAACTCAAAACACATTATAATCACCAAAATAAATATGCCTCTATAAATTAAAGGAAAAGGAAATTCTTGCAGGAAATCTGAATACGTAAGTATGGTAATTACCCATTTTAAATGGTAAGACAATGAAACTGTGCCTTCCTGCAAACAGGGTCCAAAAGGGAAAGTGGAATCACAGTGGTATGGACAGAATACTGGGGACACCTTATTGTCCTTCCTCCAAGTCCACGATGAGTTTGAGCACCTTATCCCAAACACATAACAGACTAAAAAGGGAAGCTGTCTTATGTTCCTGAACTTGGATAAATTGGAATAACACAGAAAAACACAAAGACCTCCTCTAAAAAAACTACTTTAAAGGCTGTGGGAAACACATACACCTAAACTTATGGTTCAAGAGGGCTGCATACAGTCTCGTTTGCTCCTGTCTCTGACAGTTTCCTCTTCGTGTATTTTGGCGAGAAAAGCTGACAGCTCTAGGAGGTCAAACGTCACAAGAGATTTGGGGTGGCTGTTCGTCGAACTTTTGTCTCTGTAAGTCTTTTCCCATCAGTTTTACATAAAATACAAGCATTTCTGGCACTGAGACAGCCTGCCACCACAGGTTCTTAGCTAATTTACCCTGCACCAGGCGGACCACACACTATCCCACCTTAAGGCATACTGATGGACCCACTAACGCCCACAGGAATCCAGTTAATGTACTCTGACAGCGCAACATCGTCCGTGCCCATGGCCAGCTGTAAGGTTACGGATAGGCAGGGACTGCCGTGCAGTTCTAGGGTTTGCAGGGCTCCTCCATAAACCGATACAGCAGAAGAGCTGGGTACACCTTTAAGGTACAGCCGACAGCTAGCAGTATGATGGCTGTTAAAGGTGTGGGTGTGGAGATGGGTGCAGTCACGCTGTCATTGGATAGCATTCGGTGCGCCCCAGGTATCTTTTTTATGGCAGATCACCAACCAACTTCCTTCTGACCCCCCCCCCCCCCAGCAGTAACTTTTGGGGTGCTAACAACCTGTTACAAGATGAATTAGTTGCAATTTGCTCCATTGAAATTAGAGGCGCACATTGCAAAACCACGCTGCTCATTATGAAAAAAATGTCACAACAAAATATAAGACTAACCGACCCCCCCCCCCCCCCCGAAAAAAAAATATAGGCTTTCTGAGTGTAGTTCTCTGTGCTTTCAACGCAACTTTTGAGAGTGTGTGAACATCTTTAAGTAAGGAAATCACCAGCGCAATTGGTTACACGTTCTTCAACAATACCTTAACTTGTGCTAAAACTCACAACCCAGCCTGAATAGCAGTGCTGTCGGCGGTGGGTGGTGCTCAAGGTTCGATCCCTGGCCGGAAAAAGTAACTACCAGCCACCTATTTCTGCCAAGTTTCTATTAGCTCGTATAGGAGGCAGACCACATGCTGTACCCACCTCAGTGACTGGCAAGTTATTTATGATTTATAAGATAACATCTAGCAACTGATCGCCGAAATAGCTATCAGTCAGACCTTCAAGCTATCCTAAACTGATTGATCAGTGGGTGGACTGATAAAGCCTATCAGCAAAACCCGCAAAGGGCACCCCAGGCAAGCCCCGCAGCAAAGGCAGTAACATGAGCAGTTCAAGACTTTGACACCTCCCTGCATGAAGTGAGCCTGCAGACATGGAATAAAAAAGAGGCGAGCTAACAAGTCTTACCTGTACTTGGGTTGGTTTGGGTGACTTTCCAACTAAAGGAAAATGTGCGTTTAGAATGGAGATTTGGGGAGCATGCGTGTTCAAAGTTATCCGATCCCTGATTTTTTTAGTATCTTGTTTTATTATTCAATTTTCCTATTTCAAATACGAGCAAGCAGGGCACAAAACCTGACATAGATTTTCAGCGCACCGAGGACTGGAATCTGAAATGAATGTTTTTCTTATGGAAAATACGAACTGGATTTCCCTTGTAGACGGGACCGGGCATGTGTAGAAGCCTTGCTGCTGCTGCAAAGTTAATACTTCCCTCTGATGGCAAGATAACTGCTAGGAATCTACTTCTGCTGTATAACTTTGTCCAACACCAGTGGGAGTTCTGCTATTTCCCCTTTCTTTATTATCTTAATTTATCCGAGTGAAAATAAATAAATAAAGAGTAAATAGTGAATGTGTGCATTTTATGAACAATATATACAACACTTGACAGAAGACTGCACAAAGAATATCTGAGAAGAAAATAAAGATGTATCATCCTTGTGTGAGAAAAAATGTATCCTGGATCATTGTAGATACTGCAACTACATTATTTCATATTATCATTTTTATTTTATTTTATATATATATATATATATATATATATATATATATATATACATATTTATATTACTTTTTTTTCTGAAAGCCACTGACATTCTTTCCATTGCTTGAGTTTGCCACAACTATGAATGATTGATGTAGGATGTAGAGACATTGCACTGTTTCTGTAATGTCAGTTGAGTAGTACAGCATTAACCTGATGTCACGCTGATGACATAAAAGATTTGAAAATGTCTCTTTTCAAAGAGAAATAGCCTCAGTTTAGGCACACTATAACAGGTTATGATTGTCTGGAATTTGCTATGCAGTTAAAAGTTTGAATGGCTGCTAGTTAATTAAATCTACCTTGAGAGTAAAGCTCCAGAGGCGATTATAATCTGTGCTGAATATGAATTAAAGTTAGTACAAGAACTTACAAGGAGTCTCTGTAGTGGTACATGTAACTTCTTCCGTTTGGGTAGAGCTAGGGTATGAATGCACTGCATGCTCTAATCCCACTTAGATACATATGAGACTTCATTACACTTATATAAGCAAAAGTGGCCGAGTGCCCCAAACCAGTGAACAGAAGTATACATTCAGTTAGAGGAAGATGGTACCTCTGAACCAACACCCACCTGTAATAACAATGCCAGGGGGTTAAGTGGTGGCTTTGGCAGTGGGGTTGTCTCTACACAACTTGTAGTGACTTAACATTTGGTAAATGGGGAGGGGCGTCCCTGGAAAACAACATTTCCCAAAGGAAAGTAAGACACCACACACTACGCAGCATGCACTTTAATAAATATATGCATACTTTATTTAGTGAGAGGGGATGATGGAATATACCTGTACTGCTTGTGTTACACCATGTGGGAGGGTGCGGTACCCATATGTTCTGCTTATGCAGAAAAGCGTAGTTCTCAGATCATCACATGGTCCAGTCAACAAAACAGGCTGAATTATTTTGCAACTTTTCCACCATGCTGCTATGGAAAAAGTAATCATTTATGCACTGCATAATTATATAGTGAAGTTCATAGCTTGCAAAGAATCTCCATGAATTTACTTGCAGTTCCTGCATACAGCAAGAAAAATGAAATGCTTTCAGAGATGTGCCATGTATTTTTGACCTAAATGCATTTTCAAAGGAATATAGTAAGCATTAAAGGTCAAGATATCAAACACAATCATATATCAAAGCATCGTACACCATTGCATAATACTTTTATGATAATTTTATTTTTTTATTTGTGTTTTGCTTACCAGGGTAGAAAATGACTAACTGCAGCCTCCCCCAGTGTATATACAGATCTCTCTCTCTCTCTCTATATATATATATATATATATATATATATATATATATATATATATATATATATATATATATATATATATATATATATATATGGGTCTACTTTGATTCACTGAAAAGTCATGTCACTGAATTTCTAAACACACACCATATCACTACAAGATCAAATCACTGAAAACTCATTTCACTGAATCACATTTCACTGCATGTAAGTACTGTTGGGCAAATAAAATGTATATGCCCTTTTCCCCAGTGTGATCCCGGAGTTAGTATATATAGTTAGGGGGTGTGTGGGCGGCACAGTCCCACACCTACTTTTGGTTTTATATTGTTAGCTTTCAGTGAAATGAGATTCACAAATATAAAAGCTAAGTAGGTGGGGGCTATGCCCCCCACACCCCCCTAACTATTTACACTAACTCCAAGATCACACTACAGTGGGGAAAAGGGCATATATGTTTTATTTGCCCAACAGTACTTACATTCAGTGAAATGTGATTCACTGAAATGAGTTTTCAGTGATTTGAGCTTTCAGCAAATTTTTGAGGGTGAATTGAAATTCAGTGAAATGATTTTCAGTGAATCAAAGTAGACCCATATGTATATGTATATATGCACACACACAACATGCACCTATGAATGTATAAATAGTGTGCATGTTATAGGTTGTCAACACGGTAAAGGAGAGCACACATTGCACACTCATTTTGTATGCCATGCTTAGGTGGGTCTACTTTTACTTATAAACTTTAAGTGGAAAACTGTATCTTCTCTCTGTAATAATACAAAATGTTCTGATGCTATACCAAGGTAGTAACTTTTCAATTTTTAAAACACCTATTCATACTCCAAATAAAATTTTTTGAGAACAGACTTGAGCAGAATGCTGTCACTTATCCAGCATTAGCAGAAAAATACAAGCAGTAAAGGTAATCTGCTGTGATCTAGAGTAATAGATAAATATTTAAAAATAACAAAATATATGTCAGTATTATTTTTCATAACATTTTCTTTAAAACTGCATTAACATTTTAGTAAGACTTATAGCAGTTCTACTGATGTCATACATACTTCAGTTAATTTACAGAATCTAGGTTCTTTCTTAAGACTGTCCCTTTATTACTAAGATAAAAGAGTTCATGATTCCAGATTCTCTCTCTGTCTGCCTGTGTGCGCGCTCGTGTGTGTGTGTGTGTGTGTGTGTGTGTGTGTGTGTGCGCGCGTGCGTGTGTGTGTATGTGTGTGTGTGCGTTTGTGCATGCATATGTGTGTGTGTGTGTGTGTGTGTGTGTGTGTGTGTGTGTGTGTGTGTGTGTGTCTGCGCGTGTGTGTGTGTTTATCTGACGCATACAGTTGGTCAGTATCCCACCACTCCCTTCCACTATTTTTGTAATGACATTCTACACAATGATGGAGAAATGAGAGAAAAACATAGCATAACATAACATAAACCATAAACAGAATGTTCTGGAGAGACAGATATGTGTCCCAAAAGAACCTTGCACTTTGGAATAGACTACCCATCCATGTAAAACAGAGTTCATCTCTGACTTCTTCAAACAAAACATTGACGATTGGATGGGAAGTCATAGCTTGACCCCCAGTCTGGCCCCCCATGTCCCTTATGGACAGCAGTCATCAATAAGAAAGGTAATTTCCTAATTAACAACTCCCTTATAAATCCTTAGCTCCTTGCCTATGAACATGCCCCACTGTATGATACTTGGGAACCAAATGGTTGTGAGTAGGAAGCTAGGCTTGTAAGGGCCCTAGAGGTCATTACCTTAGTAACAACCTATCAACCTATGAGAGCTTAAAGGAAGAGGAAAGGGTTTAGAGGCAGTCAATGGTCAGCTGTGAAGAGACAAAAGGAAAGAGAGAAAAAAACATTTGCTGACTTTAGATCTATAACAGTTCTTGCAAATGCACTTTTAACACAACAGATGAGCTGCTGGACATCTCTTTAGAGTCTTGAATCATCAATGTAACGTCCAATTTCATTTTACTTCTCAGTATCCCTTACTGAGTTATTTACTTATTTATGTATTACAAGTATTCGAATGGTTAAACCTAAACAACTTACTTAGAAACAAGACAACAGGAAACCAGTTCAATATAAATATGTAGGAGACAGCAGGCAAATCATCTAGATATTCAATCTTATTAGATGTTTAGTCATCTAGAAGTATTGGATCTGCCCTATGTGGATTTAAATAAATCCTACTGTATAGGTTAAATTTAAGGGGCCTACTAAAAACAAAATTCCAGATTGACTTACCCGAAACATAGATGGCAGCAGATTCCACAGGATTAGAGCCATAGAGCCACATAAGTGAAAGGAAGTCTGCCAGACCTTTTTATTCTAGTTCACGGAATGGTGAGCAGCCCCTCAACCAAAGGACCTGTGATGTCCAGCCAGAACATAGGATCTCACTACTTCTATCAGGTAAGCAGGTTCCAGGTTGTGAAGAGAAAAGTAGTTAAGGTTCAAGAACTTAAAGATACATCTTGAAGCAACAAAAGGCCAGGGCAAATCTTACAGAACCAAAGTTATGTGATTGGCCCAAGAAGTGCCAGGAAATAAACTGGCCATAGAATTTTACAGCTGCCACAATGACACCAAACCACCATTTGTGAACACAAGGTGGGAGGTATTGTACTAATCCAGCATGAGGTGACAAGTGCACTTACAGCTGTTGCCAGGTTTGAAGATGGTATAAGAGATTTGATCCAGGAATTGTTCCTAAGATGGAAGTGGGATATCATGACAGGTGCTGACACCCTGTTTCTTAGTGACAGCTTGTCACTCAACTCTCACACATAAAACATGAATTCCATTATTTTAATCTGATATGTTAGTAAACGCAAGAGTAGTGGCAGATGTGATGGGCAAACAGTGGCATGAGTCAGCATGGCCTTGATCTTTGACAGTTCAAGCCTAGGAACAGTCATGTGGAATCATTGAGCTACTGAACCCAAGCTATCCAAAAATGTAATAAAGTCATAAATTAGATAAATAAAAAAGGATTGGCATCACCCAGTATCATTATATGACTGAGAAATAATACTTCTCAATATAATGACCTCCCACAACAGTAACATGTAACGAGAGAGTCAGAATGGAACCCTGGAGCAGTTTGCACTCCAGAGAGAAATGAATAGTGGGATTAACTGTAGACACCATCTTTTGGAAGTGGAAGAAGAGCTACGTGGAAAACTACTCCAGCACATCCATGAAGAACCACAACAAGTGGTACAACAGTATTTGCCTTTGGTGCAGGAGGCTGTGAGTTCTATTCCCATGCTATGTAGATTGATCGCTGATGCTGTAGTGCAATATAAGGGCAGTGCTGCATTGCTGAGTTTGTCATTCTTCTGATAAGATGCTAAACCGAGACGTTGGTTGCTCAAGTGGATGTAAAAATCCCACAGTGCATATAAAAAAGATTAGGGAGAAGTTTCCCAATTCCCTCAACAAATTTCTCATAGTAGTATAAATACTGTCTTGGGTCTCTATTGAAAAGAAGCTATTACCTCTGTGAAACTAATCTGGTCTAAAAACGATAAATAAGTAAATATAAATAAAGTGAAATAAAAAACAAGATTTCAGGTGGCAAATAAAGATCCCTAGCTCCATAATAATAAATGCTTCTGAGAGGGTACTGTCATGTAGGGTACTGTCAGTACTATGACCTGACCTAAAACAGGACTAACAAGGGTCTAGGAGGTCATGAGACATAGATAAGACTATATTTGTATGTGCACAACTTTCTCAATATGTTTGCAGTGAATGGGTGGTCAGATACCAAGTTGTAATTCTCCATTCTGAATTCAACACTGGTTACTTTAGAACAGGAGTGACTGATGCCTCCTTAAGGGATGTAGGAAGCACCCTGAGTCACAAAGAGTATCTCACAATTTCACTCATGACAGACAAAAAAAAAAAAAGAAACAACTTGTATGGACAAGGTACAACTGGCATTATGTAGGATGCACAGGAGAATTTTAATGGCCTCATCATAGTTCCCATAGCTGAAATCCATCCAAAAAAAATTCACTTGAAATACTAGAAAACCCAATATGTGAATCAGTGATGAGTGATTGACTTATCCTGTAAACATAGTCCAGAAAGAACCATGCAAATTCATCACAATAATCTGAGCTAAAAACTCTCAAAGCAGTAATGCAGACTGGGCTGCACAGTGAACAGCCCATCCCCAAGAAAATGCACCCTGGTTGTTCAATGTAGCAGATATTTCACTGGACCTGAAAACCTTCTTACATGAAATCCATGACTGGAATATTCTGTAATGCTAGTCCAGGTTAATTGTGTACCAAGAAGACTGATGCTGTGTTACTTTTGCTTCAACCTGCATCCAAACCTATGAATGCAGCTTATGGTCATTCATTGCAGCTGACCTGGGAGGCATCCATGCTGCTACAAGGATATCCACAGCATCCACAATGACTGAAATCTAGGTTGCTATGGGTGGATTTTGATCTCTGCACAAGATCCCTCAATGAGTTAATAAAGTAAGGGAGACATAGTCAAATTGTTTACCTTCTCTGTTCAGATTTGTCAAGCCTCCAATTCAGAAAGCGACAATTTTGGGAAGCCAAGTCTAAAATCGTCCAGATGTTGGTTAGTCAAGGAGCCTAGCTCCACCACCACATTCCTAGTTTCAAGTCAATGGAACATCAAAGCCAAATACTGACAAAATGTATTGGCTAAATTGAAAGCAATCTGACTGAATTGAACCTCTCTAAAAAGGCAAGACATTCTATCTCAAAACCATCTATATCATTGTTGACAATTGATTAAAGTCATAAAGGATTAACCTCATTTGAGACCTATGAATTATGTAGAAGAGGAAACTGGTGAACTCTTGTAAAAATTCCCCAGTGTAACTTGATGGATAATGTACCAAAAGAAATCTGCATGTCACTCATGACTCTAAGGCTTATTCAGAGAAGCTAGATGCTCCAGCTTCTACTTGAACAAATCTAAGATGAAAGAATGCATATCATGACCCCAATTATAGGGTATGTATTTTTCCCTTCCTAGAACAGTGAATAACATGGAAACTTGCATATATAGAAGCCTCAAGATGTGGATGAACCCTGCCACCAACTAGGGCTCTATAATAAAAGGTTGTATTGTAAACAAAAGGGTGATAGGAGACAATGGAATGTTTATGATGCATTGACCTGACATTAAAGAAAATGACCCTAGTCTGGGTATAAGGGTGCAGATCCTGCCTACTGGTTGAAAAATAAGTGCTCTAATCCAAAAGTACAGTCATTAAGCAGGGATGACCCTCTCCAAGTCATGCTTCACTCTTTGGCAGTGTTTAGAGATCCCCATTCAACATGTTACTCGAGTTCAGGGCAAGTAAAAACAAAAGCCTCAGCCTTCCTCCACCCAATGTCTCTGAGCTATTCCCAGTTTTGTACATGTCAAGGAGCCCTGAGGATTCAGCAGCCAGGCATCAGATGGCTCAAGGGCAAGTAGGCAAGTTGCCCTGAGGATTCAACAGCCAGCTGTCAGATGGACTAAGGGCAAGGAAGCAAGGAACCCTGAGGTTTCAACAGCCAGCCATGTCTCAAGACTCACACTCCACATTCCTAAGCACACTGGAGAATATTAGGGCCCAACCTAACACTCTCATACTGGGCAACTTCAACTACCCTTCCATTAACTTGGAAAACTACTCATGTACCAATACACTTGCCCAACGTTTCCTGGAGTTCCGCGATTTGAACTTCAAAGATTCAACAAAAAAATGGAGGATTAAGAACCAGATAATGTAGTATTTTATTATAAGTTCCTCATAACAATTGATTGAGTATAAAACTGATGTGACTTTCGGCTTTTCCCGGTTAGGGGTCGCCACAGCACAACTCCGGTGTATAAAACTGATGTAACATGCTGATTATCCCATCAGCGTGCCTTGTGCTCACACAGCTCTCAATAACTATGTCTTTAGACTTTAAAGCATCAAGTTGCTTTTTGTAGTCTACAAGCTGGTTTTGCAGATTTCTTTTGTGCATTTGCAATACTGCGTACATCTTTTAAACTCACTAGCACTCTGGCTTTGTCTTGTTTTAGGTGGAGTTTGAAATATGTAATCTCTGAGTTTGTATCTATCTGTCTGGCAGAAACTGATTTTTAAGCTGCATCTCTATTTTGCAGAATGTCATTAACTGTCTGACGGAATTGCTTCAGCATGACATCTTGCCTGACCAAAACATTATTTTGTTTTTTTTCTGTCATGCTATTTAGACTGTCTGTCTGATCATTTTCAGATAGTTTTTTTAATAAAAGATCATCACTTAACTGCTCTTGCAAAGCAAGCCATATTCTTTTGAAAACTGCTGTTTGGCCTTGTATATTTTCTTTTACTGCACACACAGTATAATTTTGAGGAAAAGCATTTTAATTTATACAATCTCTATCACAAAATCAGTCAATGCTCTTTTTTTCACAGCTGAACAAAAGTGAGTTAATCAATGGCAAGAAAACTCATCTATTGAGTTTTAACCACTGACTGTCCAGAAATGATACATCAAAATACACTTATATAAAATGAACTCACTTGACTAATACTGTACAACATTATTAATATGTAGACGTTAAGACTATTTAATAACATTCCAAGGTCATATCACAGAATTGCAAAAGATTAAACAAAAACGTGGCTCACTTAACAAAATACAAAGTTGCCTATCCTTACATACTATACAGAGTTTTGGTACTGTCTTCAGAAACATGGTGGTGGCCTGCCTTCTTTGTGATTATAGCAAACAAATTTCTAAGTAGAAACGGAATGCTTGATGAAACGGACAACTGAAGAGGGTTATGGCATTCTACAGTTATAAGCTAATTTTATTTCATGGACGACTGAGCAGATGTTGCTGATGTTTTGAAAATGTTAGATGTTAATGATGGAGTAGTGTAATTTCATATGGGTCTTGTCTCTACAAAAGTTGTGTGCAAAGACCTTGATATCATATGCACGGGAATCCAAATGTCAGTGGCTGAATTGAAGGTTGGAGAGAGAATAATCTTTACCTCTTGTTTCCTGTATTGTAAACACATTGGTGGCCTTTGGAATTTATTTTATTTTACATTATTGAGCATATATGTGCTAAATATTAATATGAACATTTTGTTACATGGCTATTATACAAATTCCAATTGAAATGTAGTACCTCTGCTTGAAGTAGCATTTGTTCTTAAAAAATGCAAGAAGATGGACTGTATATTTGATCTTTGGAATGATTATATTTCTAGCAAGTGACTGGCTGGCACAAAGGGAAGGAAGATGAGAGATTTTATAATGCAGTTTCAAATGAGTAAATGTTTTGCTTACATGTTATATGTCTGTTATGTAATGGATAGGGATAAGTCTAGCAGGATATCAAGATATTTTGGCTGTGTTACATTAGGGATTGAGATATTGAAGTTATCTTTTACTATGGCAATGCCAACATTTTTAAGCTGTTGTGGGGTGGCAAATATCATTCTACAGGATTTTGTCTGTTGGTAGTATTCGAGTTACAAAATTTGAAACGGTTGTCTTGTTTCTCCGTTATGATTTTCTTAGAGGTTAGCAGTAGGAGATCATATGTATACATGAATATACTGAGGTGAGGGACGCCATTGTTATATCACATATAAACAACAGAAAATAGCAAAGGACGTAAATCAGATGCTTAGCAAACATCCAAATTAAGAATTCTTACATCTGAGTGGAAAGCATTGCTGTAGACCTGAAGGGTTCAATTTTATACATAATTTTTAAATTACTGTACAATCACTGAACCAAAGATGAATTTGTTTTGCTAATGAGTAAGATGAAATTACCAGTCTCAGATGGCCTTTTCAGCGATGAGAACACCATTGTTCAAACTGCTGTAAATAGCACTGGCAGATATATACAGTGCTGTTATATTACTGAAGGCTTTGTAAAATTCATACTATTGCTCACAAAGGAAACTATAGTTGTATATATGGTCATAGATTTGCTTCTACAACAGTTTTTCAAATACCTTATTTATTGCACATAGATTGAATATTAACCTGTAATCTTTACATTCTTTTGGGGATGGTATTTGGATAGGGGGATTATAACACAGTGTTTGAAAGATGAAGGGACAATGCTGATAATGAGTGAAAACCGAGATGTGAGTAACTGGTTTAGCACTGGAGATCATTGCTTTTCATAAGAAAACTGGGTGTAGTTTCTCAAATATTATTCTAAGACTGATATTTAGCTTAGTAAGTTGTTCTTTTGTTTCCTTAGTTGATAATCTTCCTAAAGTAGAATGTCAGGCAATTTTCAGCCAAGTGTTTTAGTTAATGGGGCTCTTCAGCATTAATGTCTCTGAGTAGAGAATATCCTCTAAATATTATACTATATTAAGCAGGAAAGTCTTTAGGGTTGCAAAAGTTGTGACATACTGGTTTGCCATCTGCAAAGATGGCATCTTTAAGGCATCTTTATGTTGTATTGTTAGTTACTTTAGAGCCTTACAGATATATAAGGGTGAGAAGGGAAGATATTGATGCTTTCATCTATGATATTAAGACATGACAGCATTGATGGCCATTCTGCCTTTTTTTCTAAGCTCTAGAAAAGTTTGGTCGGCCCGATCATTTGTGAGGTCCTGCTTCAACTTTTTTCCTGATCTTTTTTAATTGTTGTTTATCCACGGGCAGAAGTTGCCCCCCAATCTATTCCTGCAATTCTAGCAAAATGTTTGTAAAGTGACCTAGAACTGTATTAAGGTTTGTTACATTGTAGCTAGACTGATCAAACATTTGAAGGCACTGTGAAACTATAAAATACAGAAAGGGTGGTTGATAAATGGAACCCCATACTCCAAAGAATAAAAAATAATACAATTTGGGGCCCTTTACAGCTGCTTTGAACATTTATATAGAGCCTACTGTTGTGGTGGGTGGACAGACTGCAAGGGGTCTAGCCTGTGCCTATGTGTGATTATAGTGTATCTGAAGGACTGCAATGCAGTGCCAGTACTGATATAGACATAAACACTAGCTGTAAGAATAGAGTCCACAGCTTTTTGATCTTTGCATCATTACTTTTACGTATGCAACTTGCTAAGCCACTGAATTTGTTAATGTTATAATTGGCCTACGTTTTATACCATTAACTATTAACAAAATAGGCTTCGTAATAAGCAAACTCAAACTCTGTTAAAAGCTTCAATTGCTCCTAAAAGTTGGTAATTTTTTTAAGGAACAGACAGAATTCCACAACCACTATTAGAAAGTTTAGTGCTTTCACACTGCAGGTACAAACATTTCAGTAAAAAGTATATAGAAAATGAATTCTGTGAGTTTAAATATTGTCTGTGCATTCAATGGAAAAATGATGATAAATTGTTGCATAAAAGTTTAGGGAAATTCCATTAGTAGGTGGGTAAATTGTGCATGCAGCTTCATTTGTTGTTGTGCATCACATGGCCATTGTTATTAAGTTTGTGATTGGAAGGTATGTTTATTCTGAAGCAGTCTAGTTGTTTTGTTTAGAAGAAAGCAGTAAGCTTTTTTATTTAGAAGGACTTTGTGAACAATTAGAAAGATATAAGTCAAAGTATAAAGGGATGACGAAGTGGAGGGAAATTTAAGAAATAAAGAGAGAGTGGCATTTTGGATGCATATCCTTAAGGAGAATAACGACAGTAATACAGAACATTATATTCATAAAGTAGCAGAAAGTATTCTAAGAACAAAACCAACATGGGAATAGAGAAAGGAGATTCTGCAGATAGGGATGACTGCAATTAGGAGTACAGAGAATAGGCAAGGTTGGGGCTGGAATTTACTGGAGAAAACTGGTAAAGGAACTTAAAGATTGGGAGCAGATAGCTAGAGAGAAAGAGAGAAAGGTAATGGAATCTGAAGAGGCCAAGAAGACATTTCTACTAGATGTTAGAGAAAGCCTTCTGTAGCAGGGTCTGATATCAGAAAATAGGCAAAAAGAAAAGGATAGGGGAATCCTAAATGAAAGCACTGCTATGGTATTTAGTCAAATCTAGAACAGAAGCTTCTGCTAAAATAGGATAATTAGTAGGACATATAAAATACTGCATGATACCAATAAGAAACCATCAGAGGAGGTTACAAAACATTGAGAAGAGAGATTGGCTATGCAATTCATAAGGAAACAATGGGAGGACATATGTATGCCTCTCAAATATACAACAAAGTCTAAAAGATTTAGGATTTTTGCTTGGAAGCATTTGTGTAGATATTTTTATACCCCAAGCAGACTCCAAATAATTTTCTCTCAGGTAGATGACAAAGGTTGGAGGTGTAATGAGGAAGAAAGAAAATACATTTGCCAAAGATTCCAAAGACAACCACAAGGCATTCTATAACTATGTCAAGAATCTAAATGGCAATGCTCAGATCTGCTCTGAGCTACAACAGAATGGCATTAAATATACTGATCCCAAGGATATTGCCAATATCCTGGCAGATCGATTCAGTGCCAACTTCACCCCCCTCTCACCCCCTAAATGGCCCATCTCAATACCGGAAGATTGCCAAATTCCAGTAATAACAGTAACACAGGTAAAAAACGGACTATCCAAAGCTAAGAATACAGCATCCATGGGACTAGATGACATCCTGAGCTGCGTACTACATGAACTACAAAATGAACTGGCACCTCACCTAAGTGTCATGTTTAATTATACCCTCACCTCAGGCTTCATGCCCACTGAGTGGCGCACAGCTACAGTTATCTCACTCCACAAGGGGGGATCCACCTTGGATCCAGGGAACTACCGCCCCATCAGTCTGACAAGCCTGATCTGCAAGGCCATGGAACGTATTATCATGGAACTTATAAACAAAGACATTGGCAACCTTAAAACACTGGACCCCACCCAGTTTGGGTTTGTGAAGGGCCGATCTTGTCTCCTGAACCTGATTGACTTCTTTAAATCAATCTCCAGAGCCGTGGACGAGGGTAAGGCAGTCCACACAGCCTATCTTGACCTCGCCAAGGCCTTTGACACCATCCCTCACTCTGGAATCATAGATAGATTTACTAAGCTGAGCATTAATCCCTACATCACTCGATGGGTTTCCAACTGGCTTACTGACAGAACCCACACTGTAAACGTAGCTGACTCCAAATCCAGCTCCAGACAAGTGACAAGTGGAGTACCTCAGGGTTCAGTCCTGGGACCTCTCTTGTTTGTTACATACTTCTCTAAAGTACAGGCCAACACTAAGGGACTCTGGCTAACAAAGTTTGCAGATGACTGCAAACTGGGAGCCATTATTGAATCCCCAAATGATGTGTATACTCTACAAAAGGGCCTTACAGAAACAGATGCTTGGTGCTAAAGCCATGGGCTCAAGCTCAATGCCAAGAAATGTATAGTTATCCCCTTTGGGAAAAAACATGTACCCGTGAATTACCACATAGGTGGCAGTACACTAAACACTGAAAGTGTGATAAGAGACTTAGGGACACAGGTGGACAGTGGTCTCACCTTCAATAACCACATTGCTACAACAGTCAGGAAATCCTTCTATGTGACACACCTCATCACTAAGGGCTTTTCATCCAGAAAAAAGAGGTCATTGTCCCACTGTACTCATCCCTCATTAGACCCATTATAGAATACAATGCCCCATTTGGTATGTACCTCTCAGACATCTGCAACAACTGGAAAGGCCGCAGAAATACCTCACTAAAAGAATCACAGACCTAAAGCAGATGCCTTATGCTGACCACCTTAAAAAACTCCAGCTATACTCTGTCGCATAGCGACTACTCCGAGGCGATCTCTGCTTAACATACAAGGCCATGTCAAACCCAGGGCTGTTGGACATGATATACTTAAAGAAATCCCAATCCCTCAGAGCCACACGCTCCAGGGATCTAAACCTTGTCATCACAATAAACAAAAAATGCTGGAGGGATAGGTTCCTGGCCCAGAGACTCCCCAGACTCCGGAATAGACTGCCCATACATGTCAAGCAGAGCACCTCTTTGGGCCTCTTCAAAAGGAACCTTGATGACTGGATGGGGGAAAGGAAATTCACCCCAGGGATCACGTCAGTTGCCCTGCTAGACAGGGGTCCAGGGAAGTAAATAGTGTGGGAAGAAATAGCCATGGAATTGTTATAGCTAGGCTTGTATAGGCCTTAGGGCTGATAGCCTAGTACCAACCTATGAACCGATAAGAGATAACTGGGAACAAATGTTTTCTGAGTGTAATGAGCTGGCAGAATTTAAAAATACCCTGTAGAGTAAGCTGTCAGAAATATGGGTGAGCAAACTGGGTTTAACAAAGGAAATGATTTTTTGAGCTGGGGACACAGGATCTGAATTGCCTAGACATAGTAAGGCCTTGTTAATTTTAATTTTGGTGGCTGCCAAAAAGCAATTACTAAAAATGGAAACCAAAGTCTAAACCAACTGTATTTGAAATAGTGAATAGTATGCCAGAGATAAAAGAACTAGAAGCTTGGATCTTTGGAAATGGGTAGGAGCAGAGTGCATAGAAAAAATGGAAATTGTGGGAGCAATACATGCAGAATAATGTTTTGGAGGAGTGAGATAAATTGAGCAATTTATGCAATGTTGGTTTGATGATAAATGTATTAAACAATATATGTGAAATATAATGTTTGTAACTGTGAACATGTTCATATAATTTGTTTTCTTTTATATAACTGTATATTTGCCCATGGTTTAAGTATTAATTCAGCAAAGGTGTTAAAAAAGAATGACTTTGTGAAGGTAGAGTGGTTGTGATGTTTTGTTTGTTACTAGTTTTCCATTAACCTCAGCTGGATTTATACTGCCTTTTTCATTCCTTTTTCATTTTTTAGTAGGCTAAACATATCGGACTAGGAAACAAATAAGAATAAATGATTAAGAAACCTTCATCCCACGCATTCTTATGGCCTGCATTATTTAAAGAAGCCCAAGACTGCAAATGTCAAGTTTATTCACATTTGTTATTGCAAAAGTTCAGGTGTTTATCAAAATCTGAATTTGAACATGTAAAATATAAACTGCAATGTTTCACAAGCTGCCATTTCTTTTGGTATAATGACCACATTTGCAACCCATTGTTATTGTTTTGATGTTTTCAAATAACGGCCCCAAGAATAAACAAATGGAAAAGAATTTGTTTATACAAGAAAATAATTGTTTGGTTTCTGTATGATAAAAAAAGTCTGACTTCTGCAAAACAGTACATTAAACATGTTATTTCAGGATAAAGAATAAGGTTGGTTAAAAGAGTTATTTAGTGCACCAAAGTCAGGCATAACATTTAAAATATTTCCTGTTTTCAGCATTTTGTCATACCAGTCTGATTTATTTTGTCAATAAGCATCTTTATTAAATCATCACGTAGGACATAGGCAATCTTACATTTATATAAATGAAAAACAAACAGCATTGACACCATTTTAGTTGTGAACATTATACATCACAGACACAATTGAAACAGCTGTAGTAGCAAACATTATACATCACTTATAATCTATGCAGTCATTGTCAGTTAAGCATTACATGGCTCATTCAAATCCTGCCTCTTAAACCTCGATCCTTCTTTGCATATATTGTTCCCACAATTCCCATTTTTTCTATGTAGTTTGCTCTGTCCTTTTTCTAAAGATCCCAATTCCAGTTGTTTTATCACTGTTACTATATTCACTATTTCTAGTAAAGTTGGTTTACACTTTGATTTCCATTTTCTAGCAATTTCTTTTTTTGGCAGTCACCATAATTAAGCTCAACAAAGCTTTACTATGTCTATGCAATTCCGATTCTGTATCATAGCTCAAAAAAAATCATCTCCCCAGTCAATCCAATCCGCTCACCCAACATCTCCGACAGAGTGGTTTGCAGGGAATCCCTAAAGTCTGCCAGGTCATTACACTCACAAAAAATATGTTCCCAGCCATCTCTTTCTTCCCCATCACACCTCCAACATTTGCTGTCCACCTGAGGAAAAATTCTTTGGAGTCTACTTGGTGTATAAAAATACCTGTGTAGACACTTCCAGGCAAAGATCCTAAATCTTCTAGACTTTGTTGCATATTTGGGAGATATATGTACACCTAAACATTATTTAGTGTGTTGACACACAACTACTGAAAATTAATATGTTAATTATTTTGGGTAAAAATTAAAAAAAAAAAATTAAGTTCAGATATTTTCTTTTTTTATAGTTTGATCCAGGGAGACCCTAGACCTGATGAGAGGTGGAGAAGAGGAAGTGAGACAGATATACTGAGATATTAGACAGGGATTGATAAATGCATTAATTAACTTCAGAGTTTCAGGATGACTTCAGACCTATCCACTTGTGCTTGCAATGTAATACTGATTTTACAGTACCATGGCTACTGAAAAGTAAGATGCAATTTATGACTTATAGCTTACTGTTTGAATGAGAAAGACTCAGTAACATGGGCTATGATGGCATGTTTAAAAACATTAAATTGTTTCTTAGGTTGCTTGGATAAGTAAAGTAATTGTCATGTTAGAATAAGTAAAATTGCATATACTTTGCATTCTGGTGAAAGAGTTAAATATATGGACATTAAGATTTATCGCTGATTGCTAGAGGCCAAATCAGTGGCACAAACAGCAAAACCTTAAGTGTGACAGGGATGATCAGGGACTGGTAAGTAACCATGATAATGGATGAGATGGCCATGGAAGGTAGATAAAAGTTGCCAATCATCAGTTACTCATGCGGGGGGAATAAGAAACCCAGACTTGTTGCTTTTCTGACACTCATCAGAGTCTTGTGTGTGAGAGACGCATGATCAAAGCAGTGTATGCTGTAGCTGGGATAAACATGTGAGAAAACATGTCTATTGAGGGCTGGTGGTGTGATATTTCCTGACATCTGCCATGGGGGTAGGAGGTTAGGTGATAAAGGCATACTTTAACACACTGCGTGGCTACTTACATGACATCATTAAATCATAGGATCATAGGAAGTTGCTAGGCTAATGGCCTTAGGGCCCTTACAAGCCTAGCCAAGTTCTACCCTAATTTCCACCATCAGCACCTCCTGTCCCTGTCCAACAGCAACACAGGGGGAACCCTTGGGGTGAATTTATGGTTACCCATCCAATTATTCCGATTGTGTTTGAAGAGGGCCAACGAGGTGCTCTGTTTGACATGAAGTGGGAGTCTGTTCCAAAGGTGTGGTAACCTCTGGAAGACAAATCTGTTCCTCTAGCAGGTTCTATTAATGTCACATACCAGGTTAAGGTCTTTAGAATGCGTAACTTGTGCACCATTTGACTTGTGGATATGCAGCATTTCCAGTAAAGCAGGGTCAGATATTGCCTTATATGCAAGGCAGAGATCACCTATGAGTAGTCTGTATGAAACAGAATGAAGTGAAAGTGATTTCATATGATCCACATAGGGCAGATGCTGAAGACCTTATGTTCTTTCGAAATGCTGCAGGTGCTTAGAAAGGTACATACCAAAAGGGGAGTTGTACTCAATTATTGGTCTGATGAGGGAAGAGTACAGGGACATTATAACTTCTTTTTTCTGGAGGCAATGCCCTTACTTATGAGATGAGCAATATAGAATGCCCTTCTTACCATTGTGGAGACATGGTGATCAAAGAAAAGGTTCCTATCAACCAGTGTGCCCAGGTCTCTCACAACTGATTGTGTATTTGGGATGTTGGTATTGATGTGACAGCCAGAACATCGCTCTTACCAAAAGGGATGATAATACATTTTTCTTGCATTGAGTTTAAGGCTATGATTTTAGCACCAATCATTTGTTTGTGCAAGACCCTCTTGTAGGATGTTGAGATCATTTGGAGAGTCCATGAATGCTCCCAGTTTGCAGTCATCAGCAAACTTTGTCAGCTACAGACCTTTAGTTTTTGCTTGTACTCCTGAGAAATAGATTCCAAACAGTAGAGGTGCCAAGACATTGGTTACAGGTCTGCTGATGGAGGTGGATTCCCCAGTTTTGACTATATGTGTTCTATCAGTGAGCCAGTTAATGACCTAAATAACAATATAAGGGTTGATACCTAGCTGAGTGAGTTTGTCAATGATGCCTGAGTGGGGGATAGTGTCAAAAGCCTTGACTAAGTCTAGGTAGGCTGTATGTACAGATTTCCCCTTGTCCAGGGCCTTGGTGACTGTCTCAAAGAAGTTCACCAAGATTAACAGGCATGATCTCCCTTTGACAAATCCAGACTGAGTAGCGTCAAGTGTTTGGAGATTACCTATATCTTTGTTGATAAGGTCCATGATGATTTGCTTCATGGTCTCGCAGATAAGGCTAGTCAGGCTAATAGATCTATAGTTCCTGGGGTCTGTAGAAGCACCACCTTTGCGCAAGGGAAGAATAGTGGCCATTTTCCATTCACCTTGGATGAAGCCTGTGCTTAGACTATGATTAAAAAGAGTACCCAGTGGTACCCAATGGTGTTGCTAATTCTTGTTGGAGCCCATGTAGGACACAGCCTGGGATGTTATCACATCCCATAGGTGCTGTGTTTTTGGCCTTAGAGAGGGCATTTACAACCTGGTCTTCAGAGATACAAGGTAGGGGACAGGTTGTAAGGATGTCATGGGGTACATATGGTCAGGACAGGGGAATGAAGTTTTCATAGAACGTGCCAGGCAACAAGTTTGCTCTAAGTTGTTCTTGACCTTCTCCAGTACATGAAGAGGAAGAAACACTCTCCAGTACTGTATAAGATTGAATGGGCTGGGAGGAAGATGAAGAAATCAATAGCCAAGTGCTGTGAAAGAAAATGGATACTTTAAAAAAATCTCTGATAGCCAGATAGCTATTTTGCAGGCTTGCTTGATTTCAAGAGATAAAAATGTAGAAATTATTACAAAAATTGAAAAAAATCTAATATACAAGGGCTTTTAAAACTTGCATGCACTTAAGATTAAAGTGTTTGATAATATGATGGAATATTTTTTTATGTACTAAAATAATAAGTAGGAGCTGTATTGAGACCAGTACTATTACACTGGCTAACTTAGCATCACGTGATGGCATTCAAAGCTAAGGTTAAAATAGTCAGGGATACTCACTAAAATAAGGAAGTTTAACCAGGATGGACTATGGACCCTCTCCCTTCTTCCCTCTACCCTGTCCTTCTTCCACTTCTGTTTGCCGTACTTGTGTTTTCCAAATATACCTTTGTATATGGCCTCATTAGTAATCTTCATTATTGCCCTGTTAATACTTATTACACATTTATAAAAAACTCATGCCCTGTTAATACTTATTACACATTTATAAAGCCTCATGTCATGTTAATACCTATTACACATTTATGAATGGTTAAGGTGTTTGCCTTACAAACACAAGGTACAGGGTTTGATTCTCAAATGGGATAATTGGCTAGGCTTAAAATGTCCCACAAGGGGAGTTAGCCTAGTACTGACCTATGAACCTATGAACCTATGAAAATCTCATGCATACCGTTTGTAATCTACATGTATTTTGCTTGACATATTCCAGTAATAGTTAACACTGCAATGTGCTCTTTTTGCTCCTATGCTGTACCTGAAATCTGGATCAGCCTACTACCCTGGTTAACAAATGGTAAATACATAAATAAGTAAACTAGCAAATAAATAAATACCAAGGACAGACAAGACTGTTGCCATGACAGCAAATGGAGGCAATTGAAAAAAAAGATGAAAACTGAGATTGGATGGAAAATAGTGGAAAACAATAAAAGGTTCAGGTATCTGAGAATGTGATCGAAGAGAATAAAAATCTTAATGCAGAGGTGAAAGCTACAATTAGAGGGGCTGCAGCCAAATGGAACAGTGTTAGGGGTGGTATGTGACAAAAGAATATCAAAGAAACAGAGTAGAAATGCATACATGGCAGTGGTTTGATCAGAAGGAATGACAACAAGTTAGTGATGTTTTATAAATATACCTGGACAGTGAAGGCAGAACATCTCAGGCATCTTAATGTAATAGAGATGGACTGGCTGAGACATAATGTCAAAGAAAACAGATTGTGGTGGTTAAGTCACCTGTGCCAGAAAGGAGACCATCAACTGCTAAGATAGGTTTGGGGAGACAGGAGGAAGGGAAGAGGAGATGTCGACATCCAGCTAAGAGATGGATGCTTCTACAAGAGAAGACCAGTGACCGGTGGCCATGACTAATGAAGGTAGAATAATGGCACTGAACCTTGACAGACGGTGAAAGTTGATGCAATGCCCTGATGCCACGTAACATGAGAAAAATGGGGGATGATGATGACACTCTAATCCAGCCAAGTTCCCAGCAGCCGATGTCATGATCTCTGTGTTGCTCAGTCAGCAACATTCACCATAGAGATTTGTGGCTACTGGGAGTCTGGCCACTGACCATACATCAGCATCACTTCATATTCTGGGAAATGCATATTGTGAAGAGTTATATTATTGCACCACCAGATAATTAGCATATTGTAAGTAAGGTGAGATTTTTTTAGCTAACATTTTTATGTCAAATATCACAAGAGGTCACAACAGTATTTAAACAACATTGTGTAGCTATTTGGTAGTATACTTGGGTAAATACAAAAAAAAATACTTCCTTTATGAAAAGGGAAGGCATAACTAATTTGTTATATCTGAAGCCCTAAAGTATCTCACTGGAAAACTTCACTGGCTTGAAAATTTCAAATCTCAGCATCTACAGCTTATGTAAAAAGCCTCCCCTCCCTACCAATAGATCTTGTGGCTTTAGCCACAACTCTAAAATCCTGCCACAATGTTATAATATAATTTAAAATGATAGACCTCACAAAGCAGTAAGTGGAGTAGCCATTAACAATTTCAGCAAGAATTTTATAATGTGTCCTATCAAGTTTCCCTTAAACCAAAGTTATTTTCACAACAGTTAAAATTAGCATACATATATTTCTAAACCTTGGTTGTAACATAACATCCTCCATACACACATATAGCAACAATGCTCCAAAAACTCAGCCAAAGGTGTTCTGTCCGTGGTTATTTCTTAACATTAGAGGAGAAAAAATTACTAGGAGACTTTAATATTGATGGGTCTATAGCCAATGCACTAGAATCCTTTGTCTTCTTCATTCTATTTGGGTGCAGCCAACATATACAAATACTACCCCAAACTAATAAAGAGTGGTTGGTAATGCTACACAATATATATATATATATATATATATATATATATATATATATATATATATATATATATAAATATATATATGTTCATTGGTTCCTTTTCTGTATTATAACCAACTATAAAGGTGGCAGCACATGGCTGCAAACAAAATTGCCTGACTTTATTCTAAAGAGTTTCGAGAAAATGCCATACAAAGAGGAGAAATTATTCCAGTAGTCAGTAGAATAATAAGCAAGCTAGTAAGGACATTTAGGTGTTCTCAGAAGGGCTGTCTTTCACTTAAAGAATGAGTCACTGACTGGAGACCTCATACTGTCTTCAGGTTTAGCTGCTGTGGTCCATGTACTAGCTATTATATCTAATATAGACTATTGCAGTGTACTTTACCTTCGGATGTCAGCTGGAGATTTGACAGAGCTGCAATAGATGGAATTGAGGTTGTTGAGTGCGGATTCCTGTCACTGTCATATTATGCTAATTCTGCAAGATTTTCATTAGATACCAGTTGCTACCAGATCAGCTTTTGATGAAATTCTTCTTGTGTTTCACCCAGTGCAGAAGATTAGTCCAGTTTACCCGAAGGATGAAGTCCTCTTTATCTGTCTTTGGGAACATATCATAGGATATCCTTTGTTAACCTTAGTCTTGTCTTTTGAAATCAGCTATTATCCTGTATTGGGGCAGGAAACTCTGAAACCTTCTTTAGGACACCCCTAAAGCTCAAGCCCTGTAACATTGCTTTGTAAAACCCCCTACTAGAGTTTACCTTATAATTCAGTCTTTTTTTGAAAATTACAGTTTTATTTTTGTATCTCCTTACTGAGCTAAATGTTTGCACTTTTTGTATTTAATCTGTTGAGTGTATGTTTTTTTCTTTAGCTGTATAATGATTAGTGGCCAATGATGATGATAATAATAACAACAACAATAATAATAATAATAATAATAATAATAATAATGATAATAATAACAATAATAATAATACAATAATAATAATAATAACAACAATAATAATAATATAATAATAATAACAACAACAACAATAATAATAATAATAATAACAATAATAATAATAATAATAATAATAATAATAATAATAATAATAATAATAATAATAATAATAATAATAATGTTCCATTTATAGGAAAAATAGGCAATAGAACAAGTCATAGAAAATTATAATGCATATGGACAAGGAGACAGAAATGTACAACTTGGGGACATGTGAAAAAAAGAATGAGCAGGATAAACCAAAAAGAAATGTGAGTGACAGAATTATGTAGAACATCCTGGATATGTAGTTTGGAAGGAGAAATTTAGCTCAACGTGTCTGACAAAGAAAAAGAAAGACAGCAGAGTTAGATGGCTCAAACACAAGTCTCATGCATACAATCTTATTTTTGACTCTTATTTATTGGTCTCCTTTACAATGTATTGTTTTTGGAAGAGGTGTAGGTTTCAGCCTTATTTACTGTCATTTGTTTGGAAGTCTGAATAAAATATAATTACTTAAAAAAGTATTGCATAAGTAAATGATACCTGTAAATGAAATATAGGTTGTAGAGATTGTGTTTTAAAATAATTTATGGAGATTATCTTAACCTGGTCAAAAGGAGGTTCCTGCATGACATACGTTGTTAGCTGTCTAGACTGATGCCTGTTTTCATGAGAAAATTGCTGGTTAGCAGAGTGACACTGTAGTACATTGGGAGAAGGCAGTTTATTTTTAACATCATGGCTGGGCAGTCATGGAGAGTATCTAGAGATATAGGATGAATGTGTAGTAAGGCATCCCATGCAAAAATGATGTGTACAGTTGACTGAATTTTTTATTTTTTTTTAATTTTGGACAGAACCTATTGGAACAAAGGTCGAGGCAATATTTCACCAAGTATCCCCTGCATCTCCTTTCTGCACAATTACCACTTTCTATCACACTACAACCTTTCTGCCCCTCTCGTACTTATTACCCTTTCCTTCCACCTTTCTCTACCAACCCCTTCCTTATTTTTTTCCACCACTTACTTTCTTCCTTCCTCCTCTCTTGTTTCCACCTTTTCTTATATCCTAGCATGCACTCCCACTACTGTTCACCACCTTCAAATAACCTGCACTATACTTCCCTATTTTTTGTTTCCCCACTCATTTATACAAGCTATTCTCACTCTCACATCTTTTCTTCTGCCTTAGTACTTGCTATTCTATAGCCTACCTAACTTGTCTCTGCTGTTTCATTTTCTCTTTCAATTAACATGAATCCTATCAACCTCTGGTCAAACTAACCCTTTTTCTTTGCCTAGGGAACCCTAATACACACAATCTAACAAATCTAATCATGCACATAGTTCATAAGCTAGAGTGCATATCTAGAAAAATATGCTGTACAAGCCCAGCTCATGTATAATCTAATATTATGATGGTGCACATGTTCAGTCAGTTCCTATGATTATCAACTCTAGCCTTGTATAATACTAGTTTTTTTAATCTGTGTGATCATGTTTTTGCTACTGTCTAATATTTGTAACAAAAATTTTATCTTATATTTATGCAACCTTTCTCCGTGGGCCTACATTGACATTTTTTTTCAGCTCAGTCAGAGTATAGCAGTAATCAAAAGCAAGTAAACAAATACAGTAAATAAAATAAAAAAAAACTGTAGTAGAGGCTACAGTAAGAGTCTTAATAATTAACAGGAGAGAGATCTGAATAGAGCTCCATCAGGGTATTATTCCAGTGTACAGAGAAGAGATATATTAGCCTAATAAATTAAATAAATATCCATAGTTAGGCTTATTTAAACTATAAACTCTCATTTTATGTACAAAATGTTTGTTCTATGAAAATTAAGTTTATTATAAGGCAGGATTTAAAGATGGAAGAGAAAAGACCTTAGAATGCAATGCTGGAGAGCAATTATGTCTCCGGTAGCAGTAAGGGCTAGTTGATAAGACTGACCCTAATATTAAAGTATTAAGTGCTAAATCATTCCCAGGTTTGCTTTGAGAGGCAGACTACATTTTATTCATATATAAATTGGGAGTCTGTTAATTATAATATTAATCTAAATGTAATACACAGGTGAACAGAAATGAAAAAACCTTTGCCACTTCTTGGTATTGTGAAAGGTTAGCAATTCAAGCTGGTACCATCTGAAGGATAATAATAAGGACTGGTTCCAGCTGAATGGCCCTGGTTCTTTAGCTTTGGTAGATTTTAAAAATACATTGTGAGGCAATTCTAATTTCCATACGTGGGACTGAGTTAATTATGAAGGAGTTTTTCTGAAACAAGTGAAACAAGTTTATACCTTTCAACATGTATTCCATGTACCTCCGAGATTAAAAAAATGTCATGATAATTAATTGGATAAAGATAAAAATATTACTGAAATGTTATGCCAGTGAATAACACTGCTTTATGGCGACTACTCATAAACTTACATTTTTACTTCTTTTTTAGTATGCTGATAGTTCACAAGGTCATTTAAAAGTTTTGGCTAATGATATAAAAGCCAAAGATAGCTGAATGGCTGTACTACACAGAAAGTCAGGCAGATGAATGTTAGATAGAGATGTAGATAGCCTTGCAACACTGTCTGTGTACAGTTGCTCATCGATCCAAACCCATACAATATCAGTCAACTCATATTGTGACATCATGAACAGATGATACAATCCACAGAATTTATTAGGCCAGTAGGAAATGGAAGTAGATTTACAGGACTCTTCTGTAGTACGCACAGAGGCACACATACACAGGCACACACAGGCAAACACACACACACAGACGCACACACACACACACTTGCAAACCGAGGAGATAATTCTGAATCCTTGAAATGTGGAGGAAACCAAAACTCCTCTCACCAGGAAGACATACAGATTACATGTATAAAGCACTCCAGTCAGTCTCCAAACTGGAGAATCAAGCAGAGGATGGCAGCAACACTGCTGGCTGCACGACTGTATATTGTCAAAAACAGAAAAGAGAATTATTCAACTAATAGTCCCAGAACTAATGCCTACTAACTTTTATATCCTTTTTGTGAATTTTGTAAAAAAAAAAAAAACTTTTTACATATACTTTATTATTGTATATGTATCCTCTGACTTTTATTTTTTGTCCGATTTATCTGTGCTAGCATAGACTGGTTAATGTCTTTTTTTTTGCATTGACAAGGTGAGTCCGACTAAGTAGAAGTGTTTTTCATCAATGACGACCTCAGAGCTTTGGTCTGGTTAACCGAGTTTTTCAGAGATACGGTGTTTGTAAGTGGAGACAACATGGATGAAACCTAGATCTGTGGCACAAATATCATTAGCCACTTACAGCTTTAACTCTTTGTACAGTGCTGCCTAACAGCAGAAGAAAATGAAAGATAAATTATAAAATGAAGTTTGAAATTGCATGGGCGAATCTGTGATCAGCACACCCACACAGTTGTATAGGATATCAGTAAATAAAACAGACAGACTGATGGACAGATAACAAGACAGATATTTAGTCTTAATAATATTAAATATTTGCAACAATAAAATAATTGTAAGCATTTCCTTTTTTGCTTGATATTTCTCTCTGTATTACTAAAATGTAACGATGAAATATCATTTAGTTGTTCTGGATGCTTAGCTACCCTCTACCTTTTGCCTTGTGTAATAAAACATGTCAAAATTCTAAAACAAAAGAAGGGTGGCTTTGATCTTTCCTTTCACAGCCCACTTCACATGCGTTCAGCATAAAGATAATTGCAAATAAGTATTTGTCAGTGCTGAAACTTGGTTGCATTCTACACAAGATAATTTAGTACTGCTGAAAAAAATGTTTTCTTAGTTAGAGATATTATGATATAATGTTTTGCCAGTCAAATCATTCCAAAATTACCAGTATCGCCTGATAAAGCACTTTGCATGCTTACAACGTTGAGACAGTGTTTTGCCATCAAATTTCAATATAGTGGTGTCAAATTTTGTTGTTGGTTATATCTTTGCATATGCTTGCCATACATCATTTAAAATGACGGACCATTCACAGCTTAAATTTGTGATTGTATTCAGACAAGCAACAGCTACTTACACTCTTGAGCTACTAATGATACCATCTTTTAACATGAACTCAAAATGATAGGAAAAGTGATTTCTGGGACTTTATTTACAATATATACATATTTAACATGTTTAATGTTTTGACTGATTGAGACTAAGTGAAGTGTTTAGTGTTTTTTAACCCTCCAACAGATCATCCTAATGATTCCACTTTTTTTTCCCAGTTGACCCATTTGTTACATCAGGGGCAAGACCAAGGTATCGCTAGACAAGCGAATGTACATATAACTGATTTACTTCTTATACTGACTAAGTTGCCTTTTTATCTTAGGTTCTTGCTCTATAGTGGAACCAGCCCACTCTCTGCCACCACCACCAGCACCACACCATCATCATCATCATCATCACTGAATGTTTTTGGAAAGAAGAAGAATGATGGATCTGTGCTGACAGACCATAGACATCTCTCTGCTTTCCTGTGGTTCTTCAAGTTCATGCCTCCTGTTGAATATTTACCTCCACTCTACTTCACAAGTAATATTAATAAATCCTCAGAGGGAGTCCGAATGGAGAGATGAAAAGTCAGCAAGCAAAGGAGAGTAGTAGTACTGAAATTGAATTCATCCTCAAGACTGGGTGAGTACCTTCATGAGTTGTACCCTGTTTTTCACAAAATCTCACCAAGGTGACACTTGATATATAGACTGTATTTATATAGCATATATCATGGACAGAAATAGGTCAAAAAGTAAAAGAGATAGCTGGGTGCACAAGACCCAGGATAAAGTGCCCAATCCTGGTAGGTGCACTGGTGGCAGGAATGGAAAAGATGACAGTATAGAATCCTCAAAATATGGAAACATTCCTACAATGGGGCAAGACCAGGCCCAGGGGGAGGATGCCCCCCTATTGTAAAAGGAAGTAATAGTCCACAAAAATCACAAACATTGATAGGCCCAAGAATGCACTACAGCAGGATAGAGCAATGGAAATCCAAATTAAGGGGAAGCCAGTGGAACGGGAAGCAATAGGTCAGGTGCCATATGAAGATAGTTTGTAGCCTTCCACAGGAAACCAGTATAAGCGTTCATTTGAAGCTGGACAGCAAAGGAAGAAACAGGAAAACTGTGGCAACTCTGACACAGTCAATGTTAAGGAGTGATAAGGCAGTGAGTTCCCATATGACAGAACATAATGGCACATGATAAAATTGAAGAAATGTGCCACAGGAAGATGGTATAGAACCTTCTATAGAATGCCCACAGGAAATGGAAAACAAAGGATATACCCTCAGTTTGGAAGAAAATGAGCTAAGAGAAGAGTTGCATGATTTAATACACATAGACAGATATATCAAGATCAATGAAAGAAACAGACGGCAGAAGGTTAATAAAACCCAAAAAGTCAAAAGTCTGAAAAAACAAATGAGGATACTAAATAGGACTGTCCATAGAGATCCATGTATTATAACAGAAGTAAACAAGATATATTACTGTGCAGCTAAATTAATTACTGATAAAGTTCTACCACACAAACACACGGTAGTGAGGGAAGGGGAGAAATTGAATACCATCATCAAAATATCGAATAGAGAAAACTGTAAAGCAGCTAAGACAAGAAGTGCCACTGTTAGAAGACTACAGAAGAGGGGACAGATCAACAAAAATACCAAAAAAGATAAATGTGATAAAATCATTGCATAGTATTAGAACAGACAAGGCTCTATCATGCACTATTGCAAATAACAAACTAAAAAATTCAGCACAGGTGGAAAACTTAGACAATACGAAGATAAATATAAAGGAAAAGTACAAAAAAGGATTTTATTGATGACCCAAAACTGTTTTATAGAGAATTGGGAAACAAGGTAAAAGGAATTGAAAGAGCACAAAAAAAAAAAAAACAAGAAATAGATACATTTTGGAGAAATATTTATGAAGATCCTGTGAAACATAACAAAGATGCTAAATGGATAGAAGAAGTTAAATACACTATAAGAAGTTTAAAGGTACAGGATATGAAATGGGATGAAGTAACAACCAAAGAAATTGAAATAAAGTGAAGAAAAGCCTCTAATTGGAAAGCCCCAGGCACAGATACAGTACCTAAATTTTGGCTAAAAGTATTAACATCTTTGCACAAAGATTTAGCCATGCGTAAAAAATATTTATATGCACACCACAAACAGATACCAACCTGGCTAACAACAGAAAAAACAATGCTCCTACTTATGAGTGAAGCTGCAAGCTACCCTAAAAATTATAGACCAATAACTTGTCTTCCGATGACTTATAAACTATATATGGGAAATGGTGCCGACAGAGTTTATAGTCATTTAGAAGAAAACTCAATTATGGCAGTACAACAAAAGGGCAATAAAAGAAAGTCATGTGGAACAAAGGATCATTTGTTGTTAAATAAAGTCATAGTGGAGAACTGTAAAAAGGGGAAGAATCTAAGTATGGCATGGATTGGCTACAAAGAAGCATTTGATAGTATCACACATTCATGGATAAAAGAGTGCTTAAAAATGTATAACATACATCCTACACTGATCAACTCCATTACAGTGACCATGAAACAGTGGCAGACCACTCTGCAATTAAACCATGATAAAGGAAAAATTATTATCCCAGGCATAAAAATTCAAGGGGGGATATTCCAAGGTGACTCCCTGTCACTGCTGCTATTCTGCTTTGCCTTTAACCCATTAAGCTGTCTACTTAACAACTTAGGCCATGGCTATAATTTGGCTCCTAGAAAGCAATGTATAAAGACTTTTCATTTTCTCATTGTCAATGATTTAAAACTGTATAGTTCATCAGATGAGGAACTGAAAGCACAACAGCAAATTGTCAAAACTTTTTCAGATGATATAACAATGTCATTTGGTCTTGATAAATGTGCAAAAGCAACCTTTAAAGCAGAAAAACTGCAACATCAGGAAAACAAAGATGTTCGAATAGTTCATATGTGTGCAAGCTACGTAATGGAATGGTATATTTGTGACTGTACTGTGCATTCGCAAATATAATGTTCAATTATGTACAGGGATCGCTGTACAGTGTGGTTAGGGAAATACATCCCTTTCCTCACTGTAGTGCGATCTTAGAGTTGGAATATTTAGTTAGGGGGGTGTGGGGGCACAGCCCCCCCACAGGGGGGGTGTAGGGGGGCTTGCCCCACTGTATAAACGGGATGTTAGGTGTAGGGGTTAGGGAGTTACGGCAAGGGTGTCATTGGTGTTAATTCCGTAAAATGTCATTGTCAACATTTTCGGCATTAACGGCTGATTTTCAACATTAGGGTAATTAGGTTATGTGTATTTTTGGCGAAACAATTTGCTGTTAAGTACCATTTTTATTCTACACTTCGATATTTTAATAATAAACCATAAATAACATCTTCTCCACCTATAACAACACCTAATTAACAAACACACATCCTACTATGTTTCTAACTTCAGGGTTAGGAAATTAACTTTTTTTCCACTGTAGTGCGATCTTTGAGTTGATATATTTAATTTGCAGGAGGTGTGGTGGGCAGAGCCCCCCACATGGGGGGATGCAGGGGGGCTTGCCCCTGCAGAAATGTAGTAGAAAGTGTGTTTGTTAGTTAGGTGTTGTTGGAGGTGTCCGGGATCTTATTTCTTTGTGTAATGTAGTTTTCAATGTTATGACGCACGCTTTCAATGTTCTGAGTTTTCAATGTTTTGGGGTTTCAATGTTTTGAACTTTCGATGTTCTGGTCTCGATGTTATGAAATTCAATTTTATGAACTTTTAATGTTATGAAGTAGACCCATGTGTGTGTGTGTATATATATATATATATATATATATATATATATATATATATATAGATTCACTTCTGAAGCTTGAAATAATGAAATATCAAATTTCAGTATCTCAAGACCAAAAGAATGAAACTCCACAACCAGGAAAACCTGCAATACTGATATTCAAAACATCAAACCCTCCCCTGACATAAAAACAAAAAAACAAAAAATAAACAAAATAATAAAAAACACTACTCTACATTTAAGTAGTTGGGCAAACCCCCCTGCACCCCACCAAGTGGGGGGCTGTGCCTATTACACCCACCCCACCTATATATACCAACTCCAAGGTGGCACTAAAACAAGAACAGCAACACACCTACTTTTACAAGCCCTACACTCCCATCACACACAAACACACACACACACACACACACACACACACACACACACACACACACACACACACACACACACACACTACACACTTACCTACATCTCCAAACATAATCGCACATAAATCACCATCTTCCACACCCAGACACCACAACTTCTTAAAGGCACAGAACGCTATACACATACAACGGGAAATACTTGCTACAAATTCAACATTCTCAGATTCAACAACGTGCAGTTTCGAACAACTGTACTTTCATTCTTTTGGTCTTGAGATACTGAAATTCGATATTTCAGTATTTTGAGCTTTAGAAGTGAATCCAATATATATATATATATATATATATATATATATATATATATATATATATATATACATATCTACATATATGGAGCTACTTTGAAAGTCGAATTACCACTATCTCAAATTGCAGATAACTGAGACAAAAGTCCAAAAATCCTGAAGATGTACAATGCTGAAACTGTGAATACTGGAGTTGCAGTATTTCAAAAGGCATAAGGAAAATGTAGGGAAACTGTTTAAACAGACACCTATCCCTTTAATGATGTTTATTACATGCCTGTGTAACATGGTGTATGTTACGTTTAACGTTACAGGGAGTTTGGAAACTCTGTATTCCACAACACTGTCAAAAGAAATGTAAGCAAATAGTAGAAATTAAAGAATAAATGTACCACTTGCAGAAAACTGTGAACGTTAAAAACATTGAGGTTGTAAATATAAATATGCTTATTAATGCTAAAGCAGAGTATCGGGAATAATGAAAATTTGCAGAAGTCTACCTACAGTTTTAGAAAAGTATAGCAAGACTGTTGAACATTTGTACAGTTGTATTATTGCTCTTTGTTTCAGCAAATGAATTTCACATTGCGTTATACAACAGCTAAATTTAGCACTTTAAACAAGAAGTTTTTTTTGTACAAGTGCAGACATTGAGTTTGATAGTGTACTGCAGTGGCATCCAGAGAAAACTTAACATCTGTAGCACAATTTTTGATCATATGATCATCAATGTTTGGAAGTTAATAAACAGCAGCAAACTATCGCTGCAGTCAAAGCCAAAGACTTTTAATTCTTCCCATTCAAACAAAAACGTCTCTATCAATTTTTACTCATAATAAAACAATGATTGACAGCTTTCATCCTTTCCAGGACTAGGATTTAATCAGAATGATAGAATCCTTAAGGAACACAGGTCTTATATACAAATAAACAAATTAATTAAATAATTAATCAATTAAAACTACCTGTTACTTTTAAAAAAAAACATTACCATGACATTTTATTTCAACAACCATAATAAAAACAAGTAAAACCAATTAAAAAATTAATACAATTTTGTTCTTTAAACTATTTTGGACCTTAAGTTTAGGATGGACAGAAGAGAGAGATTCTCATTAATCCCAGGGGGTAACAGACTTGAAATTTTGGTTGCCATTTAATCTCTCTTTCTTCTAGCTTAGACTTAAAGTTGCCACCCCATAGGTTGTTTAGAAGTTTCAATGTTGTACACCTTCGGGATTTTCGTCTCGAGCAATTTCAAATAGTGATAATTCGACCTTTCAAAGTAGATCCATATATTTATATATTGATATTGATCTCTATCAGTTAATTGAATTTTCAGAAACTTAAAATTCATATGGTCGAGAACATATGATCAGGTTTTTGAAAACTCAAAGCTTTTGAATGGAGATAGTGGTATAGCGCCCCTGCATTAATGAAAAAAAAGTAGGTTTATTTGTTTTCTTTGTTTGATGTTTGAGTTTTTGGAAACTTTATCATATAAATTATGCTATGGGGGAGATACCCAGACTACAGGGTCTGGATATGGTACTTTACCATGTAAAGAATGTAACTTCTGTAGATATCTTGATACTTCAGGGGGATTCCATCATCCAGATACAGGGAAACAACTGAGTTTTTTGCTTGAGAGCAGATTATAATTCCACCAATCTTGTTTATTTAGGTTATTGTTTGATCTAGGCATGGCTACAAGTGGGTTACGGGATCAAATCAGGGAACATCTTTATGACATATCCAGACATGCTGATACCAACGCTTTGGCATGACATGACATGACCAGGGGCATAGAACATGAGTTCAGATTTATGGTTATAGAGATGGTACCATTTAATGTTAGACAGGGGCCCATTAGGAACAGGTTTGAGAACAATGAGCTCAAATGGATTATTAGAATGACGGCGAATATGGGTAAAGGACTTAACAATAAGCTATCCATCCAACCCATTCTAGCCAATAGACCTTTACATAAATGAGAGAATGTTGCATGACTTTTATGATATTATTTTTATGGAAATATTTTTATGAATGTATTTCTTATGAATAAATGTATGATTTTTATGAACATATATTCATTATTTTTTATGAGTTACTGATCTTTTGTATTTATGTATATTTTAGATGTGAATATTTTTGATGTTGTACCTTTAAATGCTGAATTGATGTGATGTCATCATATGGAGACTGTATTTAAATACCTGAATTGTTCAGTTTGAATTGTCTGAGGAAGCAGCTTGGCTGCAAAAGCACTCACCTTTGTATTTATTTATTCTATTAAATCAGCGTTTTATTTAGCCGTGGTTAAGTGCTCTTTACGTTTACTTTTTCTCATATGTATATATATATATATATATATATATATATATATATATATATATATATATATATGTGTGTGTGTGTGTGTGTGTGTGTGTAGATACATAGAGATAGAGATATAGATATATGTGGTTGCAGCTGGTAAGAGCAAAAGCTCCTTTCCCTTGTTTTTCAGCCATTTAGCTGCTTTGAGTGCATAATTTCTTTAGACTGGGATTGTGAATTTGACATTTTTCCACTGTTGTGTGATCTCAGAGTTGGAATATATAATTAGCAGGGAGTGTGTGTGGGGGGGGTGAAGAGACTTGCACCCTGTAAAAAATACTCTTTTTTTCAGATACAGTCTAAATATATCACTGTTCCTGTATTTATTCTTTGGAAAATGTGATATTAGACAATACATATATATATATATATATATATATATATATAGATTGAGAGTAGGGAGTGTGCCCCCGCATTTCGCAATCTTGAAATCTTACTGATATGTCAGTATCCCAAGGTTTTGGATTTGAATAATTGCAAGTCAATTAAATGAGAAATGATTATTCATAGTGGTCCCATAACAATACATTTTATATGAGAGCTTAGCATATGTAATTTTTTTTAATTTAAAAATATTATTAACATATGTTAGTTTTGTAAATTTATTGGTGAAAGTATTAAAATAAGTATCTAAAAGAGAGACATTTATTATTTATTAAATCTGTAGCCTGTGTTGGTATATTATGTTTTCCCCATAAGTTATGTTTGATGAATGATTTATATAGCAATAAATAAAAGTATCTATCTATTTTGACACTGCTGTTAGAATTGATGCTAGAGAACATGTTTTTTATATTGGGATACCTACATCATATTTGTTCATTTATTTAATGTGGTGTTTAAAGCCAATTTTTGTTATTTTGGAATAACACAAAAGGATGACACATAATGTATTGCATTTACGATGAAGTTAGCTTTGGTGATGTGGATTGAATTATGTATAAATTGTTTGGTAGAACTACCATTTTAATAAAAATCAAGTGATCTTCAAAAGTAAAAAAGGGATTCTATTGCAAAAATATCCCTTTATATTATTACGTATGTAGTTACAATTAGTTTGTATGACATCTGCATATTTAGATAGAAACATATGTAAATATTTAATTTTCTATTCCAATTATATTTATATTTATTTTACATTTCTATCTTTATATCTCCATTAAATAAAATAGCTTTTGTTTATGTCTTGTTTGCACTAAACTTGGCTTTGGATATTTCTTCAAATTCATAATTTATCTTCACAATTTTCCTCAAATTGTCCAATGACCTCATGTAGGTGAGTCATAGGTTAATATCAGAAAAATGCATTATCTGCATGCTTATTTTTTATTGCTACTTCTCATTTATTTTAAAACCTTTTATTTTCTCATTTTGTATTACGTGTATTACAATGGGATATAACTTCCTTAACTTCAAAAAACTTCTAAAGGACTTATTTACTAATTCCTGGACCTGTCTTTGTCCCACTCCCACCTAAACTACTCCCTCTCCTCTTCCCCTTCCCCTCTCAACTCTCACACTTTACCACAACTACTCATTTAAGGTCTTTATGACATTCTACCAACCTTGAATTACTCTCGGAAGGAAATTGTTAGATAGAATCTAATCTTTTTATATTATAATGTGTGTACTTAATATGTACCATGGCGGTTTAAACACTGAATATTGCTCTTGTATTCTAACATGTTCATTTATAAGTTGTACTCTGTTTCTAATGTTCAAATACACTTGTATGCTAATATTGTATGATTTTTTTTTTGCATTTGTTTATCTGTGGAGCATTTCTTCTTGGGTCTCCACTGATAAAGAGCTCTGCTTAGAGTCGAGCTAACCCAATTAACATATGTCAGATAAATAAATAAATAAATGGGCTCTATTGCTAATGCAAAAAAAAGAGGGGATAAAGGAGATTAAGGACAACATCAGCTAATAACTTCTATGACTTCTATAGTTTGTGAAACATAAAAACCTATTTTTAAATTTGCAATTTTAAATATGCAATAACATTTTTATAATAACTCATATATTAGGCTGCTAAAAGGGTTGATAAAATGGTCTGGAAATTCATAGAAATAAAGAACTTTAAAAATATGACTACACTTTAAAGAATCAAAACTTTTTTCCTATAGCCAAATTTATAACATCTATTTTTTCAAATCTGTGCATAATCAGTCAAAATATTATCAAGAGATATACAAGAAAAATCTAACAAACACAGATGAAAATGACCTACATAAATTCTTAAATTACAATATAAAAAGATTGTTATAATTGTTTTAAGTGTCCTTTGCCCTCCTCTTAATAAATTCCATACGACTATCTTCCACCAATAAATATATGTTTTCATTTGTTAGACATTCTAGACGTAGATACTTTATAATATACGTTTACTTGATGTATAACTTTATATGATGACATTTTAGTGGATTGCAATTTGCTTTAACATTGGAAAAGTAAGATTGTACCTCCAAGAAGGTGGAGCTATATTATTGTCTTGTACCTTAATACGAATCTTTTTTTAATAAAAGTATAATTTTTTGAGGAAATGCTTTATATATAGTTCTTCTAAAATACCATTAGAACTTGTACTTTGTTATTTTTTAAGATTTGTGTTTGTTGTTTCAGTTATGACATAGAAATTAGTTATAAAATTCAGTTAAGCTAAGGAACAGGTATTGCCTTTTGGCAGCCTTATTATGTTATCATTTAATTTATCTCAGCCATTTTCACTTGTATTTATTATTTTTTTCTTATCTATCTCTTAATGATATTTTCTCAATGTATATAAATATTTTCTATATCCAAACTTTATATTACTATTAATTATTTTTATATGTTTTGCTTGAGATTCTGGATATAACCTTTTCTAATTCTATAGTTACAGTATATTCAGTTTTGTTTATTTCTTATTCCCTTTTTTAACACTTTGCCATTTTTCATTTTTTTAGGATCTCACTTTTACAAAAAAATAAACTCTTCTGGAATGAGGTGGAAATAAAACTCCACAAGAAGATTCTTGTCTAACACTATGCATTGTAAAAAAAAAAGATGACTTTTTACCCTCTGACTTTCTGAAAGAATTTTCCAGTCTCCTCAATTTCTATCACCTCACCATTACACTGATCTTCTGTTACACACCCCATTCCTCCATTTTTACTAAAAAAAAACTAAACATACATCTAAAGACATTAAACCCCTTTTGAACCCCATCTCCCATGATGCTTCTACAGGGATTTATAATGTCCATCCCTGGTTAAACCTCCACCCTTGGTTTATTTCCTACTGCAAAGACAATATTACTACACCACTATTCCATGTTTACATCTTTTTCTAACCAAAAATGTTTTGGCTGTCATCTGGAAAATAGCCTCCAGTCAGACCAATTCTAAACAATCAAAACATGTTAATTCTAATGTCATGCTCATTGCCACTCTTCCTACTCTTTGCTTTTTAACAAAGAATTATTGCAAGAAAGAAAAGGAAGTTTATTTGACATATCAATGATCAACGATTTTAAAAAGAAAACAGTTTTTTTTCCCCTGGCCTAAAGGCAGGTGACTGTAGACAGAGGATAATGACATCATAACAACAAAATAGAATGAGAGATGACCCAAAAATGCAGACGCATCCTCAACAACCACTTCAAACAGCAATGTATGCAGACGCGAACAGCATAACAACTTCAGACTCTCTGGAGTTTTTCTGTGTTTCTACAAACAGATCTGCTACCCATTACCACAAATACAACCCAGATCCACCCCCAAAAAAAGAAAACAAGACACAAGAGAATGAGTGAGGTTATGGCAGAATCATAGCTCAATAACCAAGAGTAAACTGCACTGGTTAAATAGGTAAAAATGAAAGTATAGCATTTAGTTTATCAGATTATGAACTATCTATCTTACAGAAAGGACTGTCATTTATATCTGCTAATGATGGTTTCATATTGGATTTTCAGTTTTGTTTTTACTTAGACCTTCGACATTTTAAGACCACTGAATTAGAACAAAACTATTATTTCCAGGAAAACCAGTTTAAAAACAAACTGCCTTGCACAAGCTTCATTGCTTTATGGCAGACAGGTATGTATTTCAGGGCCCATGTGAAGAAGATATTTACAACTTATTTAAGAAACAAGAAAAGTCAGTAATTTTATATACTGATAAAAGGTGATAAAATGTAATAGCTTGTTCTGTTGATAAGTAAACACATTCACAATGAACATATAGTTATTAAAATAATGACAGATTGGGAGGGACTGTTATTTTCAATATAGAATACAATATTGGAATGATACATTTAATGTTGAATGAACAAAAGTTGTATATTTGGATTCAATTGCAGTACACAAAACAGAGCGTTCTAAATAAAGCAAAACTAAAAACCAAAATGTTGTATAAGGAAACACGCAGAAGGCTAACAAAAATCATACTTTATTTTTGGATCAAAGTGAATGATGTCATTAAAATAATTTTGCAAGTAGAAAAAATTGCATACGATATACATTTGAATCATTGCATCAGCCTGGATACTCTGATTTCTTTCTGTACATCACATCAAATGACACCAATCTATTATGGCTTACAAAAGATGCACAAAGATCCCATTATCCCAACATAAGATATATTGTTACTGGGAGTGGATGGGTAACAGAATAAGTTTATTTAAAAAGGAAGTTAAAATTATTCAAGGTATGGAAAGCTGTTAACAAGATAGCAAAGAATTTCTACAGAGGTTCTGTACATGAAACAAAAATAATACTAATATATTTTTTTACAGCAGCGGATGTTGAATCTTTATTTACAGTGATGCCAAATGATTTTGGTGTAGAAGTGCTTTCAAAGTACTTTTGAAAGACAACCACAATTTTCAATTTAGATATAAATACCCTATGTGAATTAGTCCTGGGGATTTAATATACTCTCTGCAGGCTTTGCGTGAATCCTACATGGAGGTTACGTGTGCTCAATGAGTAGCAGCACTAATTACACATTCATGCCCTACACTATATTTAAATATAAACAAGCATGGTTTTGTGGCTAGTAGCAGTGATGCTGACCAGGAAACCATGTAAAGCAACACATAGTCCTCTTTACCTACAGGCAAACTAGTTCTGTGGGATTGTGTGGAATGCTACAATGATTACAAGAGTTAAAAATATAGCAATGTATATGGTCCAAACACATTACAAGACAGTGTATAAGGTGCATAGTATTGTGGAATCCCATTAATTAATTAATTTATTTATTTATTTTCAGTTTGTTGGCCAGGATAGTCCATTGGGCCACAAGGAGCCCATTTTCAATGGAGTCCTGGGGAGAAAAGCTCCAGAAAAATACAAATACATAGTACACATTGCACATATACGTTACAGATTATCTCACAGGAATACAAAGTAAATATGATAAGAAAAGGTTAACAATGATAGAATACATCAGTATAGTTCATTAAACAGCAATAAAAATCATTCTTTTTACAAAAGTAGCAGCATATGGTAACTAAGTAGTTGGTCAAAGAGTTCAATAGAGCTGTGGAATTATAGGAGGCAGTGATGGCGTATTAAGTTCTATGAGAGTAGGAAGTGGTATTAAAAGGATTAGGTAGGATGGGAACAGGAGCACTTCCATTGTGAAGTTAGGTGCGAGTGTAGCAAGGTTTTAAATGAGGAGAGAGTGCTGATGATGCAAATAGCAGATGGTAGAGAATTCCAGAGGTGTGCAAGAGAGAAGGACATTAGGTGATTCGCAGCTGGGTGTATGGGTTTGTGCAATTTAATTAGTTTTTGGGAATTAGCTATTAGAAGTCGTTCTGGTTCATGTATTTCAAAGGTAGTGGCTAGGGAGGGACAAAGAGATAGGTTCTAAATGAGTTTGTGTGCTTGGATGAGTTGGGTATAAATGAGGAGGTTAGGTAGCTCAAGCCAAGTTAGTTGCTGAAGAGAATTACAATGGTGAGAAATGGATCTGTGACCTGCTGCAATTTTTGATTTCTTGTTATAGCAAAAGGAGAGTTTTGTTTTGAGGGAAGATTGCAGGTTTGTGAAGATAGATGCACCATACAGGAGGGATGGGATGAGATAAGTATTGGCTAGTATGAACCTGGTGGAAGGAGAGATATAACGATTATGGCGGTACAGCATTCCAAGTTTTTTGTAGTTTTTTTTGCTATTTACTCATTTCAGGCATTCTGTGCAAAAGTTGTGTAAATGATCTGTAACAGTACATGGACTGCCATTTAAAATAAACAGTGAGGGGAAATGTGTGTATTGTGTAGGGAAACACAGATGAATTGTATGAATGAACACAGGGAAAGAGAAGAGGGTGAACATCTTAATGTACAGCAGTCGAGGGCATGTCAATGAAGACAGTTGTAGCAGGAACACTGATCACATAACATACCTGCCTGGACTATATGAAGAGACACATGACTGAACTGTGAAATTATGTGTCCCAGGCAAGTATGACACTAGCCCTAAGCAGCATTTTACCTTCACCCAGGATAATGCAACAGCGATATTAGGCAATGTGAAAGCAACAGAAGTTCTGACATAATATCCACTGGAGGCAAAATCGAAGTTCTGCTGCTTAATGCTAGGAGTCTAAATACGAAGCTGCACTGAAGCAGATGGCCACCCTGCTAGCTTACAGATTTGGTGCAGACCTCCATGGCCACACTGGCCCTACCCAAAAGCACATCTGACACTAGTCCCCTGCCTAGTATCTTTTGTCATCAAATCATATCTGCACTCTCCGAGGCTAAAACTCTCAGTGGTACCAGATAGTATCCCAGGTTGCTTATTAAACAATATAAAACAGGAACTAGTGGACCAATTGAGTGCCCTCTTTAACCATAGCCTAAAACTGGCTTTATTCCAACATAGTGGAAAATAGCCGCAGTAATCCCCTTGCACAAAGTGGGGTCATCAAGCAATCCTGGGAACTATAGACCTGTAAGGCTAACCGGTCTCATCTGCAAGCCCATGTAAAAAATCATCATAGACCTTATCAAAAAGGACATAGGTGACCTTCATACTGTAGACCAGACCCAATTTGGCTTCATTAAGTATAGCTCATGCTTATTAAACCTATTAGAATGCTTTGAGAAAGTCACCAAAGCCCTGAATGAAGATAAGACAGTGCTTACCATCTAGCTTGATCTGGCCAAGGATTTTAACTCAGTCCCCTACTCAGTTATCATTGAGAAATGCTCCCAGTGGGGGATTAACCCTTACATCACTAGATGGTTAGCCAGTTGTCCAATTGGCTCACAAACAGAAAATGTACTGTCAAAGTTGGTGACTCAACCTCTATCAGTACAGCTGTCACCAGTGGCGTAACACAAGGATCTGTGCTGAGCCCTTTACTGTTCCGAATCTATTTCTTGTAAGTCCAGGCTAAAGTATAGCCTTTTGCTTGCCAAGTTTGCTGATGATTGCAAATTGGGTGCAATCATTGAGTCCACCATTATGTAAACATATTACAGGAGGGGCTAACACAGACAAATAATTGGTGCCAAACCCACGCAATCTTAAAAAAACACAAGAAGTGCCATTATTTTTGTGTGTTATAAAGTTGAATTCCCTGCTAATTGCAGCATTGACAATAGCCTCCTCCCAACCTCAAATGCAGTGGTGCAAGACCTGGGAACACAGGTAGATAACAATCTGAACTTTGACCGCCAAGTTTCCACAGCTGTAAGGAAAACCTTCTACATTGTGCACCTCATAAGTCAGGCCATCAAAAGTTGGTCTGAGGATGTTATAACACCACTGTACTCAACCCTCATCAGAGCACTAATAGAGTACAATGCTCTCCTTTTCATGTACCTCACCAGTCACTTGTGACAGCTAGAGAGACACAGGGGTTTCTCAATAGGAAACTACAGGGCCTATAATTCATGCCATAATGTTTGTAGATAGACTGTCACTGTACTCTGTATCATATAGGATGAGGTGGCTTGTGTCTGGCCTACAGGCCAGTCTCTGTCCCTGGCCTGATGAAAATGCTGCACAGCCACAAATCCAATGGCACAACAGGCACTCACTCTAGAGAGCATAACCTAGTCTGCGACTTTAAGAGAACATGCTTTAGAGACAGCTATAGATGATGACATCAGCAGAGTCTTGTGAGAGGAAGATGGTAATAGCAATGTCCCACTTGCTGGTGTAAAATGCTTTCTCTAATGCCAAGCAAGTGCGCAAACACACACCAGTTGACTGCAGTGAGAACAGAACCCCTACCTATCTAAGTACACTGACTAGAGACCTCTGTATTTAACACAAGTGCCACAGCATGTCTGACTGCCAGAGTGTCTGACATTGTACTTTATAAGTGATGACGTCATCATTGTCTGGTGAGATGAAGATGACAGTGGTCTCACCTATGATAACCACATTGCCACAACAGTCAGGAAATCCTTCTATGTGGCACACCTCATCACTAAGGGCTTTTCGTCCAGAAAAAAGGAGGTCATTGTCCCACTGTACTCATCCCTCATTAGACCCATTATAGAATACAATGCCTCGCTTGGTATGTACCTCTCAAGACATCTGCAACAACTGGAAAGGCCACAGAAATACCTCACTAAAAGAATCACAGGCCTAAAGCAGATGCCCTATGCTGACCGCCTTAAAAAACTCCAGCTATACTCTGTCGCATATTGTCTACTCAGAGGCGATCTCTGCTTAACATACAAGGCTATGTCAAACCCAGAGCTGTTGGACATGCTACACTTAAAGAAATCTCAATCCCTCAGAGCCACACGCTCCAGGGATCTAAACCTTGTCATCACAATAAACAAAAACATGCTGGAGGGATAGTTTCCTGACCTAGAGACTCCCCAGACTCTGGAATAGATTGCCCATACATGTCAAGCAGAGTGCCTCTTTGGCCCTCTTCAAAAGGAACCTTGACGATTGGATGGGAGAAAGGAAATTCACCCCCGGGATCATGTCAGTCACCCTGCTAGACAGGGGTCCAGGGAAGTAAATAGTGTGGGAAGAAATAGCCAGAGAATTGTTATGGCTAGGCTTGTATAATCCCTAGGGCTGATAGCCTAGTACCAACCTATGAACCTATAATAGCAGTATCCCACATGCTGGTGTAAAATGCTGTCTCTAATGTCAAGCAAGTGCACACACACACACACACACACACACACACACACACACACACACACACACACACACACGCACACACACACACACGCACACAGACCCCCCCCACACACACACACACACACAATTGACTGCAGTGAGAACAGAACCCCTACCTATCTACACCAACTAGATACCTCCATATTTAATGCAAGCACCACAGCAAAAGTCTGACTTAAAGAGTGTAGGACAACACTTTATAAGTTATGACATCAGCACTGTCTGGAGAGAGGAAGATGGTAATAGCAGTAGCTCACCTGCTGGTATAAAATGGTCTCTCTAATCAAGCAAGTGCACAAACACACAAACACATCTACACACACACACACCAGTTGTCTGTAGTCAGATTAGAACCCCTACCTAGCTAACTAGACTGACTAGAGAACTCAGAACTTTATACAAGTGCCATGGCACAAGTTTGACTTTTACAAGACTGCAAGACAATTTATAGTAGATAACATTATCATTAGATGTTGGAGAGAAGATGTTGGGAGGCCTGCATGAAACGGATAACTAGCCATGTTCAACTGTCAAAATATTGGTACTCCATGGGATTGTATTGGTGAATGCAGAATACTCAATAATGGTCTTTTGACTAGACAGAAGCACACACACAACAGTTGACTGCAGTGAGAACAGAACACCTACCTATCTAAGTACACCGACTAGAGAACTCAGTATTTTATGCAAGCACCACATCACAATTCTGGCTTTTGCAAGGCTGCAGGACAATTTATAGTGGATGACATCATTAATGGATATTGGAGAGAAGATGTTGGGAGCCCTGCAGGAAATTGATAGCTAGCCATGTCCCACTGTCATGATATTAAAGTTCTGCATGTTACGAGTTTGCAATGTGTAGTATTAGCTGTTGTGTTTTCAATGTGCAGGTATACTTTAAGAGATAGCTTTACAAACCATATGCAAGCCATATGCAAGCAGTTGTCCACATTACAATAAGTATTTGAAAATCTGAATGTGTATTGTCATTATAAAGATGTGTATGATATATAAGAAAGCATTTGTTATTTATTTCTGTAGTGTAGTTGATATATATTGGGAGACAAGTACTGAGAGACCAAGTCTGGAGTGCGTGGCGGGAGGCAACAGATTGCTGCAGTAGAAATATGTGTTTCTTTCTTAAAAAGTGCCTTCCTTTTGTTTGTGTTTTTATATTTACTTTCATGGGATAAAGAATAAATGGACAGTACACCAAAATAATACATAATAATACTTAAAATACTTAATGCCTTGTATAGTGCACAGTCGAGCAGCTGGTTTGTGCATGTGAGATACACATTTCTACTGCTTTCCCTGTTTGCTAGTAGTTAACTGGCAAGCAAAAATGAGCCTTATTGCTACACTTATGAGAGTTCTCAGTATTGAGTGTATGAAACACATCTGTTGCTTAGCTGACTCCATGGCAGTATGTGTAAATGTATTGACATTTATTTTGGAGCCCAAATGATTTAGGGTTTGAATCCAGGTGTATGTAATGGTTTTAAATAAGTATGGATAATGCAATGAAATAATTCATTAGTCCACATTCACTGTGTGTTATCTTAGCACAACATGTTTAAGTGGCATTGTGCGGAGGTAAGCACACCATTGAAAAAAAGCCATTCACCATTCCTTTGGCACTGATGTGACATGCCAAACTCCACGCAAACACAGAGGAAAAAAGTGAAGGGCTCCATTGTTTTGTTGTTACTTATGTGTGCTGTGTGTGATTCTATTTTTTGACCAGACTAAAGGTGTTAAAATGGGGTAGATAGGAAAGTGGTGAAATGGGTGGCAAGCAGCAGGAAGAACAATGGGAAAGTGATATAGGAATGTGCAGGAGGGAGGTAGGAAACAGCCATAGCTATCCACTTCTTCAACAGTATGAAATGAAAATATGTACAGAATATTAGCTGAATTTGGACTTTCACCTAAACAAAGAGAGGTGACAACAATGCAATCATGGTGTATAGCCAATTAGACCAAACCAATTGTGTCAACAAGGCACGTGTGCAAAATGGAGAGCTATGTATTGGATGATTTTTTTTGTGGGACATCATCCCATTTGTTTAATTCAGTAAAAGAGAAATGTTGGGTAAAGGATGCACATATTTCAGGATCAGGTAAGTAGGGTAGGTGAGGAAGCAGATGCAAACAAACCGGACAAACAAGAGAAGACCTAGGGGCAGTGAGGGACACAAAAGGTTGGGAGAACCAAGACTGAGGCTAGGGAAGGGACAACAGAAGCCCATGGCCATCAAACATGGGGACAGTGAGAATATAGTCCTCAACCACAGGACTGTCATCACTGCCCCCTTACTCTGCTGGCTGTTGGTGTGTTTGACATCTCCTTCTATGGACCATGTGGAAAAGCAGCCTCTCAATCTGGTGTAGGTGTACACCAATGGTGCTGTGCATGACCCTACACACCAACACTAGCATCGCCTGGTGGGTGATAAAATTCCACATCCACTAGTATTCTCAGAGGGTACCAAAGCACCAGCTGCTGGGTAGAGCTACCTGAGTGTACAGGTAGTGCAGGAGCAGCAGAGGCAGTACTGCTAGGTTGGGTCCCAGATGGGCTTTGGTGCCAGAGCCAGTGGAGTTGGGGGCAGGCTGACTACTGGGGTTGGCCTACCTCCCTGGGCTATAAAGCATTTTGACATTTGTTAGAGATGTCTGACATGGAAACATTTTGATGACACATAGAAAAAGAAAAGATAAGGGGTGAGGTGAGAAAAAAAAGAGACAATATTAGTACCATAATATGTCACATTCAATGCACTATCACAATAATAGCAGTACTTTATCTGAAATTTTACATTTAAGTATACTTCCTAACAACTACAAACTATAGTTAAGGATTGCTCAAAGTAATCCTTGCAATGTGCAGATATTGCACATATACTTAGTGCAATTATACAGATTATGTTAACAGCAGGGCATTTATGACACTTGTGTGTAAATGAATTTATGTAATATTTTAAAGGATTGTACAATTTTATACTTGTTACTTGTGGTATTTGACCCACAACATCTGACTACAGTATTAAACTTGACTCCTACAATTTGTGCTACAGACTGATGCATGCATGATTGCTTTTGCGGTTAGGTTCTGCATGCTTACTTTGCTACAATTGTACAGAAAATAAATTTGTTAATTTAAAAGCTATAATAACATTTCTCTTGTGCTGCATACATACCCCTTGCTTCCCTCAGTTTCTCTAGATGCTCAGCATGGGGTTCTCTAGTCACAGTTGTCTTTGGGTTAGCAGTGGAATGATGCCTACACTGTTCTCCAGTGTGTGGAATGCCAATCACATTGGGTACAGCCTTGGCCAGATTATTCCAAGCCTCAGACTTGTACTGGGAGCTAGTATAGTCCCCCTTCAAAAGTATTTGGTTGTGGCACTTTGCAAGGAGTCCAATACAAATTCTGGAATCCTCAACACCCCACTTCTTTGCCATAAATTGGCACCTTCCCTTTTGCCACCAGACATGTCTAACCATCCTTTCCACAGAAGGAGTGTTTCTCAGACATAGTCATGCGTTATTTATAAATGCACATGATAGACTTAGAGGTAACCATTTTTGTGTGTGACCTGACAAGGTCCTTGTTTATACAGTATTGAAGTCTGAAGGCCATCCAAGGCCAGATAGGACAATTATAATTACAGAAACATAGTAGACAGTATACACTCCGTCATACATATAATTCACATGAGATCCAATGATATACTGTACGTAGTCATTGTTATTTATAATTATGTTTATATTTTTTAAGTGATATTTAATATAAAGTGAAATGGAACAACAGAAAAAATATGTTGAATTGCCTGTATTAGAACCCAGGACCATCTGCATTGCAGCCCTACACTTACATCTGCTACCACAGGACTAATTAATTACCAGTTGGATATTTCCCTATTCATTATTAATTTCTGTGTGTTAACCACCATGCAATGCCAGTTTGTGTGTTTGCACGGTGTCCAACACACTTGATAGAATGTATACATTTTGAAATTGTTGACTGTCTCCTTCCTATCTGCATGTGTTCTGGATCTGCAAGTGTTGGGGAAGCTTGCTAAGTGATGTTGTGTGATGGAAGGCAAAAAAAGCAATGTTTCCCTTTTGAAATTAAGAATGTCTGCATCCTGTTTGCTTCATGGCCATTACTCCAAATTTGTCGGATGGTAAGCATCACACAAATGAGAAAAACAAGACTACACTTATTCTGGCCTTGTGAATTGTATTTCTTAGGTTTTATCCTTAAAAGGCAAAGGTGGGACTTGAACTCTGATCTACAGATACTACATGCTGTGTAGAGCAACATGTTTAGTAGATGTGCTACATACACAAGTGATTCATAGGTGTAGTTCAAAGATTAGTTAGCAAAGAAGTACATTATATGACTTTGATTGTGTTTAGCAGTTCCCCAACTTTGCACTAAGCCTCACATTGCACAAATGCTGCCATTAAAAAAAAGAAAGAAATGAAATATATAAAATAGACAGCACTACAAACTATATGTTAGTAGACATAAAAGATTTGTACACAAGTCTGGATTTGAACTCTCATACCAATGGACCTGTAAAACACAGTAAGGGTGTCTTATCCCTCTTTGCCACAAAAAAACAACTCTGCAGCAGGGAATGAAAATTGTTGTGCATACAAGGAAGTCCAACATCATCCACTGTCACTTGTATACTTCTGATTTGTTTGTACAGGTATTAATTTCAGATGTAGTGCAATGAGTGATCACACAATCGGCTCTGTGTTATCTCTGGTGTTCATTTTTCTGTTATATGAGCAGTAATCTGAGACATGCAGTCTATAAGGCATTTCGTATCATTGTCCTAAAAATGTGTGAGACTATTAAATGGCAATAATATACAGTTTTTGACAGGTCTATAACAGATTGTCGAATGCTGACAACTTCGAAGCTTCAAACTTCGAACTTGAAAGTTCGAAGTCCAAAAACATTGAATGTAAAAAAAAAAACCCACTCAAAACCGTTTGTGGCATGCACTGTGGTGGCAGGACAGGTAGCTTTCATCCTTCTAAGTTGGGAACCGCTGATTGAGAGCCCAGTGTCTGTTATTCTTAAAGTGTATTACTTCTGGTTTAAGCACTTGGGCTTCAGGCCAGTTATTTTACATTAAGAAGGTTCGTGGTCTGCACTCTTGTGGGAGAAGAGGCTGGACTCTGCCCTTCTGAGCTGGGAATTTCTGGTTAAAGGTTTATAGTGCCTGAATATTTGAACTGTATCTTACTGAAATTGGTACACCTTGTTTGCTGTAGCATAGACTAGATCCAGGCCTGCTGAATCTAGCTTTGTTTATATGCTTGTTGTTTGTTTGCTTGTTATTTCCCTGGAACGCTAATTCCACCTAATACGCGGCTTCTCAGCACTTCTGTGGATCACTAGTGATATCTGCATTGCTTACTGTACTTATTTCCTTGTTTCACATGAAAGAAAGTTGCTGTTTGTCATTTTTGCATTTAAGTTACCTGTAACACATTGCACTTAAGTTACCTGGCACTTGCTCACTAAAGCAATTATATAAGTCAGCACTAAAAATTAAAAGCACTACACCCTCACTCCACTGGCCCTTGTTTTCAATTATTAAGGAATTCCCAATATTATTCTAGCATGTCCAAAGGTCAGTTGTCAATCTCCTCTCCGGTCCAGCTGGTGAATCTGGGAATCTTGAGGCAATGTTACAACTGCCTCATGTACACAGACAACCCTCTCCTCCTCCCAACAAATTCCAACACATGTGAGAGATGCAACCATATAGCCAAACTGGAGGCTAAGCTCTCTCAACTCAGTACTGGCATAACCAGTCAGGAGGAGAAGGAAACCACACTCACTACAATTCCAGTCTCACATAGACCTACCACGACAGCAAATCAAACACATAATCACACAAAAACATACTCGGAGGCTCTAAATAAAGATCTGCCTAAGCAGCAGAGACCTCCAAAGCAGACACCCAAGCAACCGCTACCCCAAAACAAAACACGTGCAACACATATCTCACAAAGCCAGTGTGCTGAACAGTCACAGCCCTTAAGACTAAACAACACACCTGATACACTTGTTATAGGTGACTCTATCATCAGGCACACTGACGTCCCGCTCACCAGGCTGAACAAGGAGAGGGTCACGGTGAGCAGCCTGTCGGGTGCTAGGATCCGCCACATAACACAAGCACTCAGGTCACTCCAAGGCAAGTACAAATATGACTCAGTCATTGTCCATGCTGGTGTGAATGACCTGAAACGTACCTCCCTGGACTACATGAAAAAAGACATAAAGGAGCTCTCTGAGCATGTAGCCCAGGCCGGTATGACCCTGACCTTGAGTAGCATCTTACCCTCACCAAGAATGATGCCACAATATGAAGACAAGATGATCAATTTCAACAATTGGCTTAAGTACTGGTGTCATTCAAAGGGGATCCAATGCCTGTCAGCTTGGGATGATATGCTCGACAAGCCACAATGCTTCTCTAGGGACGGCTTGCACCTGTCACCCCTGGGCTTTCGGATATTGGCAAAGGCTCCTGCTACTCCTATAGTACCTTTTTTAGGCAAGGCTCAAAAGACAAACCCACCTCCATAGGTATCACAAGGGATAAGAAACTAAGAGTAATGCTACTCAACGCCAGAAGTCTAAACCTCAAGATGCACGCACTCAAAACTCTCCTTAGCATGGAGAACATCGATATCGGTGCAGTAACAGAAACCTGGTTCAGGGCTCCCGAGAGCACCCCAGCACTACCAGGTTATACCTCATAACATGCTTTTCGGCCCCAAAACTTGGACCAAACTACAAAAGGAGGGGGAGTATCGATATTCATCAAAGATACCCACACCTCCAGGTTGGTGGCAAAGCACGAAGCATCAGAGACTATCCATGTGCAACTAACAGTGGGTAAAACTGCCTTCCAGTTTATAGCCTGCTACAGACCACCCTCCCAAACCCAGGAACCCCACTCGACCTTCCTGAGAACACTGGAAAATATGAAGGTCTCTCCAAACACCATTATATTAGGCGACTTCAACTACCCAAACATAGACTGGGAGCATTACTCTAGCTCCAACACCCTAGCCCAAAGGTTCCTAGAATTTATAAACTCAAATGCTATGGAACAACTTGTTACCACTCCCACAAGAGGGGAAAACATACTGGACCTGATCATCACCAACATGGGGACTCTATGCTCCAGACCAGAAGTGCATCCCTCACTGGTAAGATCAGACCATAAACTAATCTCACAGGATATTCACATCCCGACCCCACCCCCTGCCCAGAAAACCACAGTGAAAAACTTCTCTAAAGCAAATTTCACACTCCTCAAAACTGAGGTGGAATCCTTCAAAGCCCCCGGGCCCATGGAAAATATGGCCCAGACCGCAGAATCCTTTATAAACGCATTCTATGAACACCTTCAGGAATGCATGGATCATGCGATCCCGAATAAAACCAAGACCCAATCCTCCAATGGCAGACGTCCTGTCTGGTGGACCCCAGCCATAAACAAACTATACAATAGAAGGAGGAAGCTACTAAATGATAGAGCAAAATCCCAAAAAGGGAAGGCATCACTGATCAGTATTAGCAAAAAACTACGGGCACTCATAAAATTGTCTAAGGCCAGCTTTGAGAGAAAAATTGCACTGGACACTAAGGATAATCACAAGGCTTTCTTTAGTTATGTTAGGAACCTGGGTGGTAATTCCCAGATATGCTCAGAATTAGTCCAAAATGACAAAAATACACTGAACCCACAGACATTGCCAACATCCTAGCTGACAGGTTCAGCGCAAACCCCCCTCCCCACCAAAAGGGCAAATATCTATCCCAGCAGAGTGCTGCCCCCCTGACATCTCAGATGCTCAGGTAAGAGCTGCCCTCTCCAAAGCAAAAACACAGCATCAATGGGACCAGATGGTGTCCCGGGCTGCGTCCTACATGAACTCCAAGAAGAGCTAAACCCAAACATAAAACTACTGTTCAATCTCAGCCTTACTACAGGATATGTGCCCAAAGAGTGGCGTACAGCAACAGTGGTCCCTCTCCATAAAGGTGGTGCCTCAACGGATCCTGGAAACTATCGCCCCATAAGCCTGACTAGCTTAGTCTGCAAAGCTATGGAAAGGATCATCATGGACCTCATAAATAAAGATATTGGGGACCTACAGACACTGGATCCTACCCAGTTCGGCTTTGTTAAGGGCAGATCCTGCCTTTTAAACCTGGTTGATTTCTTTGAAACAGTCACCGAGGCGATTGACGAGGGGAAGGTGGTCCACACAGCCTACCTGGACCTCGCTAAAGCCTTTGATACAATACCCCACTCGGGCATTATAGATAAGCTCACCAGCTTAAATATAAACCCTTATGTCACTAGATGGATTGCAAACTGGTTCAAGGACAGAACCTACATGGTTAGAATTGCTGGAGCCATATCAGACTCCAAACTAGTTACAAGTGGTGTCCCACAAGGCTCAGTCCTGGGACCTCTCTTGTTCGGCATATATTTCTCGGAGATACAGGCCAACAAGGAAGGACTGTGGCTGACCAAGTTCGCAGATGACTGCAAACTGGGCACCATAATTGACTTTCCAGCCGACACAAGCATCCTCCAAAAGGGCCTCATAGAAACAGACAACTGGTGCCAGAGCCATGGCCTCAAGCTAAATGCCAAGAAGTGTATAGTCATCCCCTTTGGCAAAAACAAAGTGCCCACAAATGACCACATAGGTGGTAATCCATTAAGTACAGAAGAAGTAATTAGGGACCTGGGGACCCAAGTTGATAACAATCTCTCATTTGACAACCATGTGGCCAAAGTGGTTAGAAAAACATTTTATATAGCCCACCTAATCATGAAGGGATTCACATCTAGATCAGGGGATGTCATAGTGCCTCTTTACTCATCCCTCATCAGGCCCATAATTGAGTACAATGCCCCTTTTGGGATGTACCTTACCAAACACCTGCAGCAACTGGAAAGACCCCAAAAGTACCTCACCAAGAGGATCAAAGGGCTCAAACAGATGCCATATGCTGCCCGGTTAAAGAAACTCCAGCTCTACTCAGGTGCATACCGCCTGTTCAGAGGCAATCTGTGCCTGACGTATAAAGCCATGTCCAACCTGGAATTAATGGGCTTGCTGCACCTCAGAAAATCCAAATCCCATCGAGCTACGTGCTCGAGAGACTTGAACCTCAGCACTGAAATAAATAGGACATGCTGGAGGGACAGATTCATAACCCAGAGGCTCCCTTCACTCTGGAATAAAATCCCAGTCCAGGTTAGGCAGAGTCCCTCATTGACTCTCTTCAAGAGGAATCTTAATGAGTGGATGGGAGATCATAGGTTTACCCCGGGTATCACTTCTGTGTCACTGTTAGACAGAGGCACAGTATACAAACCTTGAAAAAGGGCATAGCAAAATAAATTTAAAATGGGTGGTGAAAGCCAAACACATTCTGGCAAGGCTTATAAATGCCCTAGGGCAGATAGCCTAGTATGAACCTATGAACCTATGAACCTATGAACCCAAAACAAACAAAAAAGCTCTATGCAGGGGGCAATCCCCCCTGCACCCCCACCCTGCTACTTAAATATTCCAACTCCGAGATCATTCTACAGTGCAGTAAAGGGAAATCTTCCCTTCCCACACTCTATGGCGATCTCCATTATATGTTTAATCATTTTTACACTTCGAACGTTCAAGTTCGAAGTTTAGTGCTTCGAACTTGTCAGCATTCGACATTATGATAGAGACCCATTTTCGACAAATGTAGGGGCAGTTAGAGGTTACTGAACCGATACCGTGAAATGTGTGCTGCTTACTTACATTTAAAATATTGATACAATTACTCCAATACTTTGTAAGTCTAACCTAGCTGACACATCCACTGGGGGTAAGGAAGTCTGAACTGCTACTATTTCCTTCTCCCTACATTTACAGTTGCAATCCATTAGCAACAAACAGCTAGGGAGTGCCTGCAGTATGTTTACATTTGCTGCATGGAGCCAAGAATTTGGGATTCCGCAATTCTAATGAGTTTACACCTCATTTGCAGCTTCACAGTGCTCACAGCCCTGAATCTACACTATAAAAAGGTAACTTTGTAGCTAGGGAACCTGAAGGTGAGGAGACTTGTTTATGTGGATAGCACAGAAGAAGATTGCTATTACTTTGGATGTATCTGTACAGAAGAATACTGATCTTGATAAGGTATGATTGCATTTTTCAGTTATATACTAGATATGCTCAGATGTCACTTAGATAAATATTCATATATGCATTAGCAAATGCTACTTTTATGTGTATGTACTTCTTAGAAGGTTACTGATGGCATAGGAATTCTGGTCAGGGCAAGTTTCTTTCTCAGATGCACAACCGTATTAACTTTCATCACAAGTGTTATTGTTACAACTGTTTCTTTTTACACTCTTCTATTGTTATTTCAATGAAATACAAATGTCCTGTATTGTCAATGACAAAGGGGTATTAGCCTTCTAGAATGGCCCATAGACATCTTTAGGGGAGTGCTGTCCACAGGTACAGGTGACTGTCAATTTCATCAAAATGAATGTTCTGTGATAAATGTGTACACATGTCTTTGGGACAATTTCTTTGATAGCATTTATAACAATTCCAGTAAAAGTTTTATTCCTTGACTTGGTAGCAAAATGTGATTTGCCTGTTGTTTTGGGGTGGGGGAGAAAAGTTCCATATCTGTGCTGGCACAAAGAAAATTGTTTGTACATATGTTTGCTTTGCTATTCTTACTCCCCTTGTTTTGGATCCAGCCTTGGTTTGTGTTTGACTGTGATATGTTGGAACCATACAAATCTTTTTTTTTTATAGTTAAATATATTTTAAAGTTTTTTGTTTCTCCAGTAGGTAATATTGAAAAACTACATATGTGTTATATCTAAGCAGGAATTCTATTTATGTGATAGTTATGTGTATTATCCTTCTTCTGTGTTTTATGTCTCCTAGGACTATAGCACCTTATTATCCCAATCCCCACATTCCCCCCTTCTGTGACCCTGAAAAGGATATCATTGTCCAAGCATTTAGGCAACATGGTGGTTTTCTGCTTGAGTGAGGCCATGGGGATATGTCTGTAAGAATGCAGATTTGGCAGCAGATAGTGAGCAATGCCAATGCTGTTGGGGGCTGCAGGAGGACCTATGATCAGATGTGCTGTAGGGCAACTGACATGATTTAATCAGTCTGGAGAAGAGCAACTGCACTGGCCTGTTCCCAGATGGCTAACGGGGGGGGGGGGGCTGCTACAGGGCCACCACTGACACCAAATGAAGAGTTCATGTCCACTGTCAGGGATCCAGAGAGTTCAATGGAAAGTGCATTACAGCATGTGATTGATGTTGGTGCTGCTGTTTCAGGGAGGACAAGTATGCCTCAGTAGGAGCTTCCAGGTAGTCTTACCTATGTCAATTTTGAAATATTGCTTGTATAGTAAAATATTGATAGCAATACTTAAGTTCGTTTAACAAATGATTTTTATTTTGGGGGGGGGTTGTTATAAAGACCAATACAGTTAACAACACATTCTGGTTCATTACACATGGGCTTGGGGTGGACATGTCATCTAAGTTTCTGTTAAATGTATTTCACCACCTGCATTACTGTTAATTGTGATGATGGTGTCCTTACATTTTACTTAACTACTTCTAGGACCATCCTCCCTAGGAAGTGTGGAGTCATCTGCACATGGCAAGCCAAACATTTCTATTTTAGTACTGATGAGCAGTTCACATTAATATGTATTTTAGCTGTATGTGTGATGTGGGTGTCAGGACTGTGTGTGTATTGCTGTACTGTTTGTAATAGTGGCACTATTGTTAGTTTGTTAGCATATATTGAACTGTAGTAGTGCAGCTATTAATTTCTTTCCTGTGTTGCTAGTTATTATCACAGGTGATACTGACTGTGGCAGTGTAGGACTCTTACCACTTGATCTCAGAGTATTGGCAGACTCTGATGATGATGATTGTGGACAAACAGAGGCATAGTCAGGGGGTGCAGAGGTTGAATCTGACACTAAGGTTAACATTAAGCCATCACCTGTAATTCCATCGGACATAGACAGTATGCCTACACCAACCCATTCAAGTGAGCCCTCAGATATTGGACAGGTAGAGGGTGAGGCATTCAATCAGGGTAATGTGCTTACTGTGGCTTCAGTGCCTGTTGACTCTGACAGTAACCAATGTGTGGGTGAGCTGCTATGCAGAAAGGTTGTTAAGGGTGCTCAGAGGAGGCCGGCTGTCCACCCTCCACCTGATCCAGGTGTGTCTTTCTGTGCCATTCAACATATGTTTAGGTTCATTATGGAGGTGCAGGCACATTCCAATAGGGCCTCCAAAGAAATAATTAGGGTTGGAGATGTGGCACAGGCTGACATGTGTGATTGCCTCCACCATGTTGCCCAGTCAATGGATCGGATGAATGACACTTTGGAATGGGCAGTGTCTGTGATAGAATGCCTGCTGGGAGGGGGACAGCATCCACATGGGCATAGGTCAGCCACATCATCTGATGTTAGCAGATGTGGCCATGTCTAATCATGCTCCCATATTGGCACTACTTTCACTGCTCCATCATGAGAGTCATGTGGTCATGGTCCTGGTCCTGGGCATATTCGTGAGGAGAGTTCATCCAGCAGACATCAGTCGTATTCAGGTAGCAGCACTGCATCTGACCGTAGGTGTGGACATTCCAATGCAACTCCTGCAGAGCCAGTACTCATGGTCAGATATGACGACGATGAACTGCCACTTCTACCATGCACAGCTCACACCTATCTGACATACCAAGATGCAGAGCCAGCACACAGATTGGCTGTGTTCTTGCAGACACTCACACATCAATTTCACCTGGAGTGCCCAAAAAGACAATAACACAACATGATTCAAGTCATGAGGCTTAAAGCTCATTCTGTCTCACTGGCCATTTGTTACTTTATCTAAATGTCTGCCTGTTTCTCTTTCTTACTTGCACTCACTCACTCACTTACTTTTTGTGTCAGCCTAGGCTTCCTGCAGCCCTCCCATAACACCCTGTGCAAGTGATGATAACTGTGGCATATACTTGTTTTCTATCTTTTGGATTAGGGATACAAAAGTTTTATGTCTGATGCTCAAGGTGCACAGCTGACTTAGTGCATAGAATATCTGTGTTTGTGATGTTTTTTGCTAATTTTCTTACTTTCTTACCGTATTTTGTAATGTGCACATGCCCCCTACACTCTTACAGCAAAAAAGCTGGACCAAGCCGAAACATATAAAAAAAAAAAAATTGACAAAGGCTGAACAAAACAGTTTTTGCATCAGTATTTTTAAGATTTTTCTGAGGGATATGAAATCTGAATTTGAAAGGTGCGTCATTAATTTCTAACTTCTCTCTTTAATGATTTGCCAGTACAAAGGTTATGAGGCTAAACTGAGGATATTTGTTGATCATGCGTCATTAATTAAGCCTTAAGGCAAAATGACATACCTAAACTACTACTAATAGGTGACTCTATAGTCAGGCACACTGACGTCCCACTCACCAGGCTGGACAAGCAGAAGGTTACTGTTAGCTGCCTGTCGGGAGCCAGAATCCACCACATAACACAAGCACTCAGGTCACTCCAGAACAAGTACAAATATGACTCTGTCATTGTTCATGTTGGTGTGAATGACCTGAGATGTGCCTCCCTGGACTACATGAAAAGAGACATGGAAGAGCTCTCTGATCATGTAGCCCAGGCTGGTATGACCCTGAGTAGCATCCTGCCCTTACCAAGAATGATACCTCAGTGTAAGGAAAAAATGATCAATTTCAACAACTGGCTAAGCTTCTAGTGTAATCTAAAGGGGATCTAGTGTCTGTCAGCCTGGGACGACATGCTCGACAAGCCACGCTGCTTCACAAGAGACGGCTTGCACCTGTCACCCCTAGGCTTTCAAATACTGGCCAAGGCTCTTGCTGCTCCCATAGTGCCTTTTTTTAGGCAAGGATCAAAAGTCAAACCCACCTCCGTAAACAACACAATTAACCAAAAACTGAGGGTAATGCTACTCAACGCCAGGAGTTTAAATCTCAAAATGCACGCACTCGAAGCAATCCGCAGTATGTAGAACGTTGACATCTGTGCAGTAACTGAAACCTGGTTCAAGGCTCCAGAGAGCACCTCAGCACTACTGGGCTACAACTCATACCACACATTTCGGCCACAGAACACGGATCGAAACACAAAAGGAGGGGGTGAATCCATATTCATTAAGGATACCTACATCTCCAGGTTAGTGGAGCAGCATGATACCTCTGAGATCATCCATGTGTAACTAACATCGGGCAAATCTGCAATGCAAATTGTGGCCTGATACAGATCACCCTCTATGACCAAGGACCGCCACTCCACCTTTCTGAAGACACTGGAAAACATGAAGGTCCTACCGAACACCCTGATATTGGGCAATTTCAATTACCCTACCATTCGCTAGGAAAACTACTCAAGTACAAATTCCCAGGCCCAGCGCTTCCTGGAATTCATCAGCTCAAATGCCCTGGATCAGCTGGTAAACTCCCCTACCAGAGGTGAAAACATATTGGACCTGATCATCACCAACATGGGCGACAGGTGTTCCACACCGGAGGTCAACCTGTCACTGGTTAGATCAGACCATAAACTAATCACTCTGGATATCCACACCCCACCACCACCCCCAACTAAGGAAACCACAGTAAAAAACTTTTCTAAAGCAAACTTCACTGTACGTAAGACAGAGATGGTAAGTTTCACAGCCCCCACACTAAAGGATAATACTGCCCAAGATGCAGAAACCTTTACAAATGCACTCTATGAGCACCTACAAGGATGCATGGATCATGCCATCCCTAGCAAAACCAAGACTTACTCCTCTAAGAGAAGGAAACCAGTTTGGTGGACCCCCTGCAATAAACAAACTATACAATAGAAGAAGGAAACTAGTTCAGAAAAAAAGCAAATCCCAAGAAGGAAAGACATCCCTGATCAGTATTAGTAAGAAACTAAGGTCCCTCATGAACTCATCCAAGGCTAACTTCGAAAGAAAAATAGCCAAGGATTCAAAAGATAACCACAAAGCCTTCTTTAGCTATGTTAAGAATCTAAGTGGCAACTCGCAGATATGCACTGAACTAGTGCAAAATAGAACAAAATATACTGAACCTACTGATATTACCAACATCCTGGCAGATAGATTCAGTGCAAACTTTATTCCCAAAAATCACAGACGCACAGGTGAAAACAGCCCTTTCAAAAGCCAAAAACACAGGGTCAATGGGACCAGATGGTGTCCCAGGCTGCATCTTGCATGAACTACAGAACGAACTAACCCCCCACCTAAACATGCTGTTCACCCTCAGCCTCTCCACAGGCTACATACCCATAGAATGGTACAAATCAATGGTTATTCCTCTCCACAAAGGAGGGGCCACAACTGACCCTGGTAACTATTGCCCCATAAGCCTGACTAACCTGGTCTGCAAGGCTATGGAGTGCATCATTATGGAACTCATTAACAAAGACATTAGGAACCTCCAAACACTTGACCTGACCCAGTTCGGCTTTGTTAAGGGCAGATCATGCCTACTAAACATGGTTGACTTCTTTGAGACAGTCACCAAGGCCATAGATGAGGGAACGATGGTTCACACAGCTGACCTTGACTTTGCCAAGGCTTTCGACACCATTCCCCACTCGGGTATTACAGAAAAACTCACCAGCCTGAACATAAACCCCTACGTCACGAGATGGGCTTCCAACTGGCTTACAGACAGAACTCACACGGTAAGAATAGCAGACTCCAGGTCTGACTCTAAACCAGTCACAAGTGGTGTCCCACAAGGCTAGGTCCTGGGACCCCTACTGTTCGGCATATACTTTTCAGAAGTTCAGGCAAACACAGGAGGACTATGGCTAACCATGTTCGCCGATGACTGCAAACTGGGAGCCATAATTGACTCTCCGGCTGACATGGACATCCTCCAAAAGGGCCTTACTGAGATGGACACCTGGTGGCAAAGTCATGGCCTCAAGCAAAATGCCGAAAAATGCATAGTCATCCCGTTTGGGAAAAACAAAACACCCATGAATTACCACATAGGTGGCAGCCCCCTTAATACAGAAGAGGTAATAAGAGATCTGGGGACCCAGGTAGATAGTAATCTCTCCTTTGACAATCATATTGCCAATGTAGTTAGGAAATCCTTCTATGTGGCCTATCTAATTACTAAAGGGTTCGCATCTAGAAGGCCCCTCTACTCGTCACTCATTAGACCCATCATAGAATACAATACCCCATTTGGGATATACCTCCCAAGACACTTCAAACAGCTGGAACAACCACAAAAGTAGCTCACCAAGAGGATTACTGGCCTCAAACATATTTCCTATGCAGCCCAACTGAAAAAACTCCGGCTGTACTCAGTGGTATATCGCTTACTCAGAGGTGATCTCTGCCTGACTTACAAAGCCATGTCCAACTCAGAATTGATGGACATGCTCCACCTAAAGAAATCCAAGTCACTGCGAGCCACACACTCTAGTGAACTAAACCTTGCCACAACAATAAATAGAACATGCTGGAGGGATAGATTCCTGTCAAAGACACTCCCCATGCTTTGGAACAAAATTCCAAATTACATCAGACAAAGCCCCTCACTAACACTCTTCAAGAGAAACCTTGGCAAATGGATGGGTAACAGAAAATACACCCCTTGGATCACTTCATTGGCTCTGCTTGACATAGGATCAGTGAATTAATCAATGGGGCAGTGAAAACCGACACACTCTGGCTAGGCTTATAAATGCCCTCGGACAGATAGCCTAGTACCTACATATGAACCTATGAACCTATCCTCACTACTTTTGAGAGGTATGAATGTGTGAATCTTTGATGCCTGAGGACTGTTACATCATAAAGGACACATGTATTCCCATAAGTCACTGTTGTCACATCTTAAAGTCATTGCTGTAAAAATCAACCACCTTTTACTGTCTTACATTACCAAGTAACAATACTTAAGGCTATGCTATTCATTTGTATTATTGCACATTTTTTGTTCTTGTCCAGTTTCAGCACTTACCTTGTAAATCCAGCAGTTGCTACAGTCTTTGTTCAGAGCTGACTCTGTCTGATGCTAGCAGTACACAGCCATTACATGGGTAGGTAAAGGTTATGAGCATTGCCTGGCATCAATGCTACTATAGGTATCTGTGTAGGAAAAAAGTGTTAGCCCCTTAAGTGGTGAATGAGTGTGCTATGCATTGCCTCTTAGCCAATGTGAGGGCAAATTTAGTAGAGCTACATCTGCCTACACTACACCCATGGCAGATGGTGGTTCCCCATCTGACTTCTCAACTGCGTGTGGCTTTGGTGAATTTACCAGTGGTGGTGGGATGTGTGCCCCTTTGCCTTGTTGATCCTGCTGAAGCTGTTGTGAAGCATGGCACAGGCAGTGAAGATTTCAGTATATGTACAGTAATTGCACTGCAGAGCTCCCCCAGATGTATCTAGGCACCGAACTATGACTTCAGCAGCCCAAACACACACTCTATGATATTTCTGTTTGAGTGTCTGAGTCATTATGGTGCCCTTCTTTGGGTGTGTGGGCATTTCTGATGGGTGTCATCAGCCATGTTTCCAGTGTATAACCTGCATTCCCCCAATAAATGACCCTGTGGGATATCACCCCTAGTAAACATGTCATACAGTTGGGAGTCATGCCAGATATGTGAGTCATGGTAACTGTGTGGGTTGCCAGAACACACATTCAAGATGATTCCCTTAGCATTACACAAAGCTTGGCAGTTAATGGAGTGGAGGCCCTTTCTATTTATGTAGACCCTTCCCTGTTTCCCAGATGGTACTTTCATTTCCATGTGTGTACAATCTCTGTCATTCAGTATATCAGGGTAGTGTGTTACAGAGTAAAACTCATGCATATCTGTGGCCCTGTCCTCATTTTACAGGGTAAATATATGGGTTCACTAGCATGTTGGAACATAACATTCAGGAAGTGATGGGGATCCTGGATGCTGATGCCTGTGACACCCCCAGCATTCCCCTGTTGGGGGAATTCCAAGTGCTACACATGTCTATGTCTCCAGTATTGTTTCCCATCTCTGAAATGCCTATGTCTCCACCGGTATTGTTTCCACTCAGTTTGGTCTGCGTTGAGGACGACAGAGGTTGCAGAGTTTCTGTAGTGTGTCTCTACCCGCCCTGTAGCACTCTACAATTTACACCTCATGCAGATTGTGATAAGTTAAATGGTGTCTAAAACTTCTTCTCCTTCTTGGCCTTGGTCTATTAGCAGCAGCAGCATCATAGACTTCAGCCTGTTGGACACCCACATGAATTAAATCAGCAGCCACCCCTAACATTCTTTCTGTGTAGACTCCTGTCCATGCCTGTATTCCAATAGGTTTTGGAATTTGCAGTGAAAACCAGCACTTAGTCTACATGGTTGCTTTATAGTTTGTTGAATAGCTCCTCAATCTTGAATTGGTTGATTAGCATATAATTCAACTGCTTGTGTTGTAATTAACATGTCACAGTGTTTACCATGTTTGCGCAGCTCTACATACTGTATAGAGTTGCTTACTGAATTCCAAATGGTGTGCTATTATGTGTGCATCACACCAAGATGTACACACAGTCTTAGTGGACCCTGTAGGGTTTATTGAATCTGCCCCAGTGTTTTTCTATTACAAATTAATATATATATTTGAAAAAACAAGGTGTAGCCCCGGGTACTCCCATTATCCTATTGGTAGATGAAGATTGAACTCTCAAGCTTCAGTTGCCTCAGGTTCTACCCATTGAAACCCAACAACTCAGCAGGTGACTCCTTGTTCCCTAACTCTGTTAGAAAACTATGGAATAAACTCCCCTCTGAAATCACATCTCAGACTTCTCTCTCACTTTTTAAAAGGAATCTAAAACTATATCTCAATAATCACTGGCTATGCACCTGTACTAACCCTGACTAAATCTTCTCCTATTCACGTATCTCACCCCATCCTATAGTAACTACCTTTTATGTATCAATAAACTATATTATTGCATATAACATATATGTATATATGTATATGGTATCTCTGTACCTTACAAAATGACCATGGTAATTCTAATCTGTACTATTTGTAAAAAAAAAAAAAAAACATTTTTTGTGATAATTCTGTTCTTTCAATATCTGTATAACTTCTATTTTAACTTTGTATAAACTCTGTATGATTTCTTGGAGCTTTTCTCCCCGGGCCTCTACTGAAAATGGACATGTCTCCAGCTAGACTAGCAAGGTCAACAAATGTAAAATAAAATAAATAAAATAAATAAATTGATGAGTGGAGTTCCTCCATAAAAAATCACTTTCAGCAAGTTGTGCCAGCAATGATTTCTTTTTTAAGGGAGTTTCCTCTTCTTCAAGTTGATGTGACCTATGCGTTGATATATATGTCTGTGGGAGGCCAGGGGTCTTGTCTCCCTACAAAAAATACTTATAAAATGTTTTTTTTTGACATTTCATGTAATGAAGTTTGGGGATTATGATCATCAGTGCATTCACTTTTGCTTATTTATAGTGGAAACGGGTACTCCAGTGGCAAACACCTGTGTTAATCATTTGATGTCATACTGGGAATTCTTATTTGTATTAAATGAATGTAATTATTACTATAAGATAACATTATTCTACAACCATTTTATAGATTATATTTTTCTTATACGGGGTGGCTCACAGGAGGAGTAGGTGTGATCTGTTGAGTTCTTAACAAACAGTTTTTAAAATTTAAGGTAACTTTGTCCGCAGACAGTATTAATTTCATGGATATTGTTTTAATAAAAGATAATATGGGTCATGTTGCTACCTATATTCATAAAAGACTACTAGAAGGAATATGTATTTACATAGATCAAGCATGCAACCATGTAATATCTTTAAATTACAATGAAGGGGAGATGCAAACTGATGCACATAAAGCAGTAAAGCATCTAAAAGACCTAGAACAAGTTGTAATGTAAGGTTAGGGCAAAGAGATGTTACAGGATATAAAGAAACATGATGAATTAATTAATTTAACATAAATTCCATTTTCTGGTACAGAGGTGTCATATTCAAAGTCTGAACAAGGAATGAAACAAAAACGTGATCAGCTCAGAAATTTGTTGATGCATAGTACAGCTACAACTGCAGTAAATGGTGCATTAATAAAAAATCTTGCATATTTTGTAATCATTTGATGGAATGAGAAATGATATATATACATCAACCAATTTTTCTTATGAAAGGTCAGATAACTTGAATTAAATTATGTTATAATGAAATTAAATTTAGAAAAAAAATCAAACCTGGTTAAACAAAGGCACAGTACCATGGTATAGGTGTAAAATGTAAGCTTCTTTATAAAAATATTTCATACAGCTTGAATCAAGGATAAAATAAGCCTTGATTGTTTATGCAGATGGTGATTCCAAGAATCACAAAATATACCCTGTGCTTTCTGTTTTGAAATCATAGTGAGAAAGTAAAGAGGGAATAAGTGATCATCTGTCTGAAATAAGTTGAAACAGTGCACAAATGCCCTGTACAAGCATATATCAAAAATAATGATGAACATTTGTTGGAATTTTGCTGTATTGCAGGTATTGTATGAGAATATAAAAAGTAGTGACTTAGTAAGAAGGGATCAAGTGGATTCATATTTTAAAATCTGATTATTTGGTATGAATAGTATAAAACCAGTCTTGCAGCTAAGGCCGAATAGAAACATTGCTTTAAGCAGTACATTTACTTCAATTGATTTTAGCCCATATGACAAAAATTAACCAATGATTTCCAAAGTTTGGGAGATTCACACCTATTTAACAAATTAATTCATTTCTGTTCAGTTTTAATACCTATGGAAGCACTCAGTGTGAAAGATTGTATCTTTTTTTTAATAAAGTCTCCCTTCAACTTGTTCCTGGATGCTTTGTTAATGTATGTTCCAGCAATCCATTTATTTATTTTTATTTATTCATTGCTTTTTATTTACCAAGAAAGTCTTACTGGGACAGGACCCATTTTCAGCAGAGGCCTGGGGAGAAAGACTCCAATGTACAAACAACAGTAATAGGCAGAGTGACACTAAAATTTGAAAGAGGATCATATACAACAGTTATTAAAATATTTTTCAGAAGAAAGAGAACTGCGTTTCGAATTTGATAAAGTATACAAATAGCCATATTGTTGTTATTTTCAGCATAAAGCAATATGTCCTACAAGAAATGTAATAGTTAGAGAGACAGAGTTGAGGGATAGAAGAGAAGAGTAGTTGAGGGTGAAGGAGTATAACAAGTGAGGGGGCAGTGAGTTACAGTACATGTAGATGGAGCCTTAGCTCAACAAGTTTGCAGATGACTGTACATTCGGAGTTATAATAGATTCCCACCATGACACCGACATCTAGCAAGAGGATCAATCAACAGACAAATGTCTGATGCCAAAGCCATGGCTTAAAACACATTGCCAAGAAATGCATCTTAATTCCCTTTGGGAAATTGTCCACCCAGGTTAATTACTCCATCGATAAAGCAACCCTAACAGTTGACCCAGTGGTTAGCAATCTGGGAATATATATAGACCGTAATCTGGCCTTCAACCATCATGTAGCAAGGATAGTAAAATAATCTTTCCATGCCGCCCAACTTTTAGGTAAGGATATGGCATCCATTTCCAAAGAGGTTATAGTATCATTCTAGTCAGCCTTTATTAGACCCATCATTGAATACAATGCCCCCTTTAGCATGTACCTAACCAGGCACTTGCAACAGTTGGAACACCTACAAACCACACATCCCTGATGGATCTTTTGTACATCAACAAATCAAACGGCACTAGAAACACTAGATCCAGGGATCTGAACGTTGCTTCTGAGATAAACAGAACATGCTGGAAGGACAGCTATGTGACTCAAAGGATCTCCATGTTATGCAATAGACTCCCATCCATGTTAAGTAGAGATCATCCCTAACTCTATTCAAATTAAACCTTCGCCATTTGATGGGAACCCCTGGTCTGGCTCTCATGTGTCCGATGGACTGAGGCTGTAAGTAATTAAAACGTTCCTTTCATTGTAGTTTGAATGACTTTAGTGAGTAGTTCTGTCTTACTGTTAGGGAGAGGGAGTTCCATGTGTTTGATACTTGGGGGGAGTGGTACAGCCTGCAGAATTATTAGGTTTTGATATACGTAAAAGGCCTTTGTCAGAAGAGAGGAAGCTTCTGGGTGGGTTGTATAGTTGTACAAGGATGGCTAGAGATGGACAGTCATTTGGTTTGTTTACTTGATGGTGGATGACAGCGAGTTGGAAGTATGCACAGTGATGTCATCTACTGGGGATGCTGGCTGCAAAGTCTGCACTGCTCATATTTGTTTAGTTGAGTTAGTTGGATACTTCTCAGTAATGGCACTGAGTAGACCATAAGAGAATAGGTAGCAGCAGGATATTGGCAATGTGAAATCTTCCAGTGTTAGATAGGGTTCTGCCCTATAATGAGTGTTTAGTTTCTGGTGTATTTTTTCATTGTATGTTGAATGTGGAAATCAAACTTTAGGTCTTTGTCTATGTCAACTTGTAGTATTCTGTTTTTTGTGACAAGATCTATTTTAGCTTTGTTAGAAGAGGTAATAGTGAAGGGTGCTTTCTCTATTATGAGGTGTTTGTGAGTGAAGAGAATTTGTTTTGTTTTCTTAGCATTTAGAAAGAGCTGTAAGATCAGTCAGTTTTCTATATAAGTGAAGGATTCCTGGGTAAGTTTTGGTTGGGAATCAAGGTTGTTTTCTGAGTGAATTATGGTCGAATCATCTGCATACTGTACTAAGCTAGCATTCTTACTTAACAAGGATGCTGAATGGGATAGTTCCCAGTATGGATCATTGTGGGACCCCCGAATCTAACAGGGAGATAAGATGAGATGTCAGTGAGCCATTTTACTTCGCAGAGTTTGTTACAGAGATTTTGTAAGAATATCGTGAGCACAAGGGCAAGGTTTCACCTTCAAACAATTGCCTATATAGAGTTTGCATGTTCTTCCTATCTCTCTGTGGGGTTTCTCCCACCTCCCAAAAAAAAAATTGCCGAGTGTTTCTACCTCAAACTCATGCAATGATAGAGATGTGAACCATAGTACAGATTTTAGATGGTGCCTATAAGGGGGAAGACTTGTATATACCAATAACTTTGGGCATTAACTGTGGTGCACAGTATCCTCATGATAGGAGAACACAGATCACAGACTCCATGCCATGTCAGTGTTAGCCATTCAATGGGGTAAAATATGGCTATAGGTGATTCAGTCATGCTGACTAATGTCACTAAAATGGGCATGGGTCATTACCACTGATAAGTCGGTTGAGGACCTGGCCTACGCTGACCTATGTCAGGGACCCATGTTAATAGTGGGAGGGGTGTATCTGTCCCTAATGGCCAGTGTGTGCCCTCCATAAAGCCCAGCAGCACTGAGTCAATAAGCTATTGGCTGACCAGTGTCTAGTTGCCTAGCTTCTTGGGTTACCTGAGATAGCTCGGTTGAGTGAAAGCTGGACCTAAAACCAAAGAACATGCCAAACAGGAGCTAAGAATTCCTACACATAATGTAGGTTCACAGACAGGATGCAGCATAGAAATGGATGACATCATGATCAGGTGGAGGCTGGACATCATATGTATCCAACATCCAAGTTGGAAGGGCAATGCAGCAAAGTCACTTGGCTTGGGATACAGACTCTACTACTCAAGACAGACTACAAATGGGGTAGGAATTATGGTGAGGGAGAAGCTGCAGAAGATAGTGAGGGATGTCCTCAGAATTAGTGATAAACTCATGACAGTCAGACTCCAATTAAAGGCTAGGGTACTCTTCATTATCTCAGCATATACCCCATAGTAAGGTTGTGAAAGTGAAGAAAAGAGAGCATGCAGGCAGTGGTTGCAGGGCAACATGAACTGATGCTGATAATGGGTGACCTGAATGTACATACTTGGACAGACAGAACAGGATATCAAGACTGCCTGGGTCCGCATGGATGGAGCAAGAGGAATAATGAAAAGAGGCCATTCTAGAAATCTGTCTGGCAAATGACTTGATGGTGGCCAACACATGGCTCAGAAAGAGAGGCAGTCACAAGGTCACATACAACTGTGACCAATATGCAACTCAGATCATGTTTCACCTAGTAAGGAAAGGGCACTGGGGTAGAATCAGTGACTGCAAAGTCATCTCCAGTGAAACAGTCAGCCCACAGCATAAAGCACTAGGTGCCACAGGCAGCTGCATGTAGTGGTCAGAGAAGGTTCTAAGGTCAACAGAGGCTAGTCTGAAGACATGGAAGTTAAGTGGATAGAAAGTAGGAATGTTCAAGGAATTACTCTGGGTTCCAGCACCTCAGGAAGAAGACCAAATCAATAGGATAAAGACGTGGGGTGAGCTAGGGGAGAAATGGCTCCTGAGGATACTCATAGCCGTATGGAGTGGAAGGCATGTCCCCAATGACAGGAAAATAAGTAAACTAGTTCCAGTGTATGAGAACAAAGGGGATATTCACAACCGTGGGCAGTATAGAGGTGTCAAACTCCTGTCACACAGCATGAAAGTCCTGGAGAGGGTCATTGATAAACAAATACAAAGAGTAGTATAAAGTAATATGGGAGATGAGCAGTTCAGATTGAGATCAGGATGCAGCACAACAAGTACCACAAGTAATGCAGAAAATGAGAGAAATCAGAAGAAGATGAGAACTAGGAGAGGTGGTTAAGGAGAAAGGAAGTCTGAATGAGGAGGTCAAAATTAGAATCATTGGGGTTACAGCCAACTGGCACAGACTGTCAGGTGTAGTGTATGACAGAAGAATGACAAAGAAGGTGAAAAGTAAGGTCTATAAAACAGTGGTGAGACCAGTACTACTGTATGGTACAGAAACCTGGGCAGTAAAGGCAGAGCAGTTGTGGAAGCTACAGCTCATGGAGAAGAAGTGCCTGAGATGGGGGGTAGGATGCACACTGTGGGACAGATGAAGAAATGAGGACATCAGAAGCCAAAGTAGCTCAAACTGCAGACAAGGTCAAAGAGAACAGATTACTATGGTTCAGGCACACATGCAGAAAAGCAGAAGACAGTCTGCTGAAGACGGTTTGGGACATACAGGAAGAATGCAAGAGGAAACAAGGATGTCCAGCAAAGAGGTAGATGGATTGTATGAGAGATAACCTGTGACAGTCAAGCATGAGTGTTGAAGAAGGTAGGAGAGTGGGACTGAATAGAGAGAGATGGCAGCAGTTGACACAACACCCCAAACCCATGTAGAAAACTGGAAAAAAGAGGGATGATGATGATGATGATGATGATGATTGTAAGAGACAGTGTTGAAAGTTAAATCAAGAAAGAGAGCAGATACAAATTAACCACCATTTCTAATGTAAAGTTAAGGAGGGCAATGCTGATATGATGGTGGGTGTGAAAACCATGCTGTGAAGGAGACAGGCGTTCATTTTCTGTGACATAGTGTAAGAGAAGGGTTAGAATGCACTTCTGAATTATTTTTGATAGGGGAGAGAGGATTGCAATTGGTCTATAAATGGTGAGTTCAGTAAAATGACCACCTTTGTGAATGGAGAGGGTGTAACATTTTCTTCATAATAAAGGTATATAAGCAAGCAATATTGCCTGACAGGGTGTATGTTAATGTGTAATTAACACCTGCCCAGGGATCTTATGAGCGTAACACCACAGGCAAGTGAAAAATGTAAAAAATAAATAAATAAAGTGTATGTATGTGTTTATGTCTGTGTGTAAGTGTATACATGCATGTGAGTGAAAGCGAGATCAACTGAGCCGTTATTTTACACTCACTAAGCAGTGCTTTTGCTGTTTAGCGAGTGTAAATAAATAGAATAAAAGTGTATATGTGTGTATTTATGTTTATGAGTGTGTTTATGTTTCTGTCTGTGTGTGTGAATGAATGAATGCATGAAAGAAAAAAAGACTGTGTGTGTGTGTGTGTGTGTGTGTGTGTGTGTGTGTGTGTGTGTGTGTGTGTTTGTGTGTGTGTGTGTGCATGTGTGTGTGTATGTGAGTGTGAAAGCAGAAGAGACCATCTATATGTGTATGAGAGAGAGAGAGAGATAGTGCACAGTGAGATCGATCTGTTATTTTACACTCGCTAAGCAGCACTTTTGATGTTTAGCAAGTCTAAAGTAAAAAAGAACAGAAACTTAAAATAACAAAGTGTGTGTGTGTGTGTGTGTGTGTGTGTGTGTGTGTGTGTGTGTGTGTGTGTGTGTGTGTATCTGTGAGTGAGAGTATATGTGTGTATGAAAGCAGAAGAGATTGTGCGAGTGAGAGATAGAGACAGTGTGAAGAGTGAGAGTGATCCCTGGCAACAGCAGCAGTTAATAGGTCTGCATACCTCTCAACCTCTTACCTCAACATATGTTTTTATATATTTTTGATGTGAAATGCTTCCTCCAACACCATTAGCATATAGTACAGCAAGTTTGAAACATTAGGTGGAGGAACTATTTTACATTAAAAATATATAAAAAAATAAAATAGTACTTAAAAAAAAAAGTAAAACAACAATTTTAGAGAGAGGCCATTCTCTAAGGACAATAATGCCTCCCATGGTGTGTGTTACTGTCTAATTAATGCCCTTCCAGGGGTGTAGAGACCACCTTGAGAGACCACAGTAGCAGAAGCACTGCTTAGAGACCATAAAATAATGGTGGAGGTTATTTTTTTTCTGTCCGAGCTCTACGGCAGCTTGATATATTGCCATGAAACCATGGCCTTGTTTTTCAGTGGGCATTACTTCTACATTAATAACTTCCAGGAGTAGTTCACTCCCCAGTCATGGTGCTGAAGTAAAGTTTGCCCATTCTCTAAGATTCACTGATAGAGCAGTTTATCAGAATTGAGACCGGGTAAGCTATGACATCCGCTGCCATTTTTAAATATTCAGCAGGTGCTAGAGAGGTGGGTTTTAGTTTATGTAGTATTTTGTTGATGGCAGTAGAGTATGGGGAGTTATCAAAGTTTGCAATGTGCTAATGGCATTTTTTTTGTGTAGAACTGGTGAGTAAGGAAGAGATGGATTTAATAAATTTAGAGTTAAAATCAGTAGCAATGGCAGCCAGTCCAGAATTTAGAAACTGATCTATGGAAAACTAGAATAATTTGGCATTTTGATCAGTTTTATTTTTGAGGTTAGTGTAATATGTATTTTTTCTAATTTAGAATTTTTAGGAATATATTATTGAAGTGAAATACACCATCACTGACTGGTAGGAGCTTTGGGTTAATCCAGTTATACTATTTTAAACATCAGATAAAGTGTCTTTGGTGAAATTTGAGAGGTTATATGTCACATTAAAGTGGTGTTTTTTCTGGATTTTTGTTTGTTTTCTTATGGCAAATATAAGGAGATGGTCATTAAAAGAGTCTAAGAGGGTGTTGGAGTTAGAAATTTTAGCAGGCATAGAAGTGAGTCTCCAGTCTATCATGGTATCCTTGTTATTTTTATTGTTGAAACAAGTGGAAATGGTGATTGGTTGTGTTTGTTCATATAGATTATTGGTATGGTTAAAAATGTTATTGGAGGGAAGAGAGAGAGAGAAAGAGAGACAGAGTGAAATAGTTTTTCAGGGTCTATATTATAAGTTCAAAGTCTGAAAACTTCAAATCTCATATGATCAATTCCATATGAGAGAAGTTTTCAAACATCAAACTTAAAAATATAAACAAACTAAAAACAAAAAAACCTACCTGAATGCTCTATGCAGGGGGACAAGCCTCCCTGCACCCCACACCCCTCACTACTTAAATATACCAACTCCGAGATCGCACTACATCGAAGTGAAGGGAAATATTCCCTACGTTGATCTCCGTTGAAACGTTCAATGTTTAAAAACTTTGTTTATATGATGTTGATCATATGAGATTTGAAGTTTTCAAACTTCGAACTTATAATATAAACCCGTTTTTTATGGGGGATGTTGGATGCTACCAGAAGTAGAGATATTCTACTGTGCTATGATTGTTTTCAGGTGGGATATAAGCTCCTATTGCATATAAAGATTTCTATTTATTTAGTTTAAGATTAGAATTGAGGATTTCAGTTTTGTCATATTGGAGGGTGTTAGAGGTGATAGGGTGAGCTGCGGAGTGTTTTTATAGAGTATTGCAACTTCACTAGACATCTTACTTATTCTTTTTGCCCTGAGTATGATATAACTTGGTCATTATCTTTTGTTTCATTTTAAGCCATGTCTTTGTTATTACTACAATGTCAGGTGAATGCAAGGAATGCATGGAATTCTGGTAGCTTGTTATGGATTCTTCTAAAGTTAATATGGATGATAAGTAAAGAAGAGGAGTTTCTGGAATATGGGATTGACAGACACAATATGGTGGGATGAATGAGGGGCAGAGGTTGAGCTCGGGTTAGAGTGTATGCTACACTCCATTTTAAGTTATGGGAGATGTAGTGATAGATTGTCAACCATTTTAACTTGTTTTTTGATTTCAGGCTTTGCTTGTTGGTTATGAGTTTGTGAAGGTTTATATCATACTTAAGGAAGTCTACAGTTTTATTATACAATGACTGGTCATTAATTTTCCAAAGCATTCCCATTGTAAATCCTAGCATATACCAATGGAAAAAGGTCCAGTCACCCAAACTTTTTTCCATTGCTATATACTGTAACTTTTATTTATTTATTTATTTTTAACAAAAAAAAAAAAAAAGTAGAATCCAGACTCCGGACATAGCAGAGAGACAGGACGAAGAAAATACTAGGAAAATGAGGTATGTTATTCAAAACGAAAGACACGTAAATGATTTTCCTTGTATCATCTATTCTGTCTCTCTCCTACCCCTAAACTGCCTGAAACTTTTATTTTTAATTTAAAAAAAAAAAAAAAAAAAGAAAACAAAAATGGAGTATAGGAGACCTTCTTTTCTCCGTTGCTTCCTTTCCAAAGCACTGATGTACTGGGTATGCATGGGAATGCAAGTCCCATATGCATGCTCAGTACATCAAAAAAAGCAACAGGATATATGCCAGTTGTGGAAGGTCAGTACGACACCATTACACTTTTTTTTCTTAAATAATGTCATTGTATAATAGCAACTCGGTGCTGTGGTATATTAAGATTTACCCACAGTTAGTTTTATTTAATCACTCTGGCTTTGCCCTCATGATTAAGCCACACCAATCCTGGTTAAATCTTAATACACCATACCGACTTCATCGGTTATTGCTTAAATAGGGAATAAGGTGGGAGTTATGTCTTGTGAGGTCAGGTGGGAGTTTGTAGGTTTTGTTAATAAGACACAGGAAGAGGGGACTGAAAGGTGTGACAGAGTTCATAATGATAGGAAGTTACATGGGTGAGGATTAGCAGGAAGGAGAGAGTGGATACTAATGAATATATAAAGATTGGGGAGAGAGGGAGAGAGTGGATTAGTAGGGTAATTAGGCTTATATGAGTCTGTGTTAGTGTTGGGAGAACTTTTTTGTTGTGCAAGATTGAAAATCTATCATGTGGACCATGTAGGATCGAGTCTATATTACTAGAACGAACACTTAAATGTTCAAATCTGTAAAGGTCGACCCTTACAGACTGAACACTTAAGCATTCGAAATTATAAAAAAGTAAATAAAACAAAAACCCCCACACCCCCCGCTACTTAAATATACCTACTCTGAGATCGCACTTCAGTGAACTACAGTTCAAAAATGGGAAATTTCCCATTCCCTACACTGTAGCATGATCTTGGAGTTGGTATATTAAAGTAGGGGGCTGTGGGGGGGTGCAGGGGGGCTTGCCCCATGCTTAATCCCTTTAGTTTTGTTATTTAGTTCTGCATTTATTTTTTAATTTTTGTAAAAAGTAGACCGCTTAACTGTTCGATTTCTAAAGGTCGACCTTTAGAGATTCGAACATTTAAGCAGTTGTGCATCTAATATAGACCCGTAGGATCTTCTAATATGTTTCTTTATGCATGTAGAGTGGAGTGGATCCATAAGTTTGTTTGCCAAAAGCATATGCATAAGTTATATAAAGCAAAGAATTTGAATGTCTTAACCCAGTCATATCGCTTACGTTTAATACGTCTGTTACATTTTTAAAGCATTACCTGAGGCTGAAAACATTGTATCTCTATCAGTGCTAGAAACATTTCTATCTAAAATGCAGTTGAAATTACCACATAAAATTACACTTCTTTTAAGGGTATCTAATAAGAATTCTTTTTTCAGTCTAGCTCCTAAATAAACAATTCAGAACACATTAGCTAATGTGTAAAGTGTATTACTTTCAATATTAACCTTGTTAAACATTTCCTTCATGTTACTGTCTGAAAAAAATATTACTGGCACTATACTGTTTTCTTCTACACAATAATAGAACCTCACTATTAAAGATGTAAGGGTTTTAGATTCCATTCTCTTAATATCTTTCTTCATTAAATTAATTTCTTGAAAAAAACAGTATTTGGAATGACAGAATCTAAATATTATAGCAAATATCAATTACTGACCACTTTTCAGTCCATTAATAATTAAGGACATAACTGTTAATGTTGTCATGTTTACCTCTTTTATGATCATTTTTAATTTGTTTTTCACTGTTTTAAATAAACTCTTATGTATTTTCTTTTGTTTTATCCGATTAAAATAAAATCATTATTATAGAGATGAACGATAACAAGCATACTTTTACTTCCATTTTACTCTTTCCCCACTAACCTAGTATCACTCAGTAAACACTCAGCCGCCCATACCTGGAACAAACTTCCTCTTAACTTACATTCAATTTCACACACCCCCCACTTTAAAAACAAACTAAAAACTTATTTTCTCAATTCCAGGACCTGCCCTTGCAAAGACCTCACTTAGTCTCCCTCTCCCACACTTGCCCTTATTAAGGACCCTACTTAGTCCCCTTACACAAATCTCTCAAGAAGTTTCCCATAATGCATTTGCATAATGCCACACAAACAGCAAAAATATATATATTTTGTTTTACTTTCAACCTATTGCATTATCTCACTGTAAAATGATATGCTACTTAGTTTCATTTTTTTTGCTTTCTCCATACATGAAACATTAACTTGTATGTATGCACTCAACAATTGTAAATCTTTTTGCTCTGTCTAACTGCTCTCACTTCAATATTGTGTAAAATTATACTTTGTAATAGATGTGTGCTTCTGGAGCTTTTCTCCTCGGGTCTCCATTGAAAATGGGCCACAAGCCTTGTTGGACTAACCCGGTTAACAAATGTCAATAAATAAATAAATAAGTCAATGATTCCTTGTTTGATTTGGAATGTCATATCAAATTATCCTCATACCAACCCATATACTTGCGCTCTAGTATGAAGCTGAACGCAATATGATTCTTCAAAGAAGAAATGATGTGGGATCTTAAAAAAATTTAAAAAAACTCAAATATTCTAAATTATCAGAATATGCAGCTTAATAACACAAAAGTAAAATTATACAAATGTGCTAGGAAAAGAAAGCAGCGTATAAATACTATTGTGAAAAAAACAAAACAAATGCAACCTATACTTGTCAAAGTATATAAAACACTGTTTATAGTGTCAAGAACTCGATTAGGAGAATGTGGGTGAAGTAGTAAGATAGAAATCAGTAGACATACAATAACAGGCATTTTTACGTATCACCGTTATTGTGATCACAACAGTTTTCACTCAGTTAAGCTGATGAATTTTAACACAAAATAGGTAAAGGTTCTCAAATCTGCGTAGCAAATAATACCAGTCTTTCTCCCTTCTGAGTTGACAAAATGTATCACAAATGAGTGGCAGTTTCTAAGTCTATAAGACTGTCTTCTTGTTTGTTCTAGCACTTAAATTACCACAGTTAATGAATATAACATCCCCACAGAACTTTAATTTATATACACAGAGCAAATGTTCCTCTTTTCCACTTTCATTTTTAAGCTACCACCACTAATAAATCCAAAGTTATACTGTTACACATACATGCATTCACTTATAGTTAAATTATCCAATATTTATTAAATATATATGTGCTGCCTTCATTCTTAGCATAAAGATTATTTTTCTTTTAATTATATGTGATTTTCAAAGCATTTCATATTTCTTTCCTTTTCTCAAATAGAATCTAACCATCTCATTTTCATTGCCACTCAACACATATATTTATTTTATCTAATAAGTATTGGGAAAGAAAATACACTGAAATAATAATAATAATAATAATAATAACAGTAATAATAATAATAATAGCAATAATAATAATAATAATAATAATAATAATAATAATAATAATAATAATAATAATAATAATAATAATAATAATAATAATAATAATAATAATAATAATAATAATAATAATAATAATAATCATCATCATCATAGTTAACCAGGTAGACCTACAGTCCCTTTTCAGGAGTGACACAGGAACAATGTCTAGCTAAGTGACTTGTTCAGTGTCACACAGTAGGTACATGAGGACTGAGGAAATCAAACCCTGCACCATTGGAACTACAGCTCACATCTTTAACGTCTGCACCAGCTGCCAGACAGAACATTAAAGTTGCATTACAGAAACTAGTATTTATTCATAAAAACTACTAACAGATTTTTCTTAGCAACCAATACTTGGTTCTATCCTCCTGTTCCTTCAAATCCATAAAGCTTGCTCCTTAGATAGTATCAGGATGGACAATTTCAAAACAAAAATTCTCCCTTGATGACCATCTAAATTCCATTCATTTTTCTCTTCTATACCTTATGACCAACACAGTGGCTGCTTTGTCTTTCTTCCTTAAAACTCTCACCATAATCCAAAATGTATTTTTTCCAGTAACACATACAAGTTTTAAGGGACAAAACTGCCCATGAATGGCAGATGACATTAAGTAACTCATTCAACAGAGTGGCAATGCCTAGATAGACTGGAAACAAAACATCCCAAATGGTCAACTCCACCAAGTGTTTCTCTCACATAGGAAGCAGGTCAGATTATCAAGTAACACAGCCAAATCCCTTTATCTGAGAAATAAACAATTATCAGCCACAAACAACCCTAAACAATTTTGGACAGAAATAAAACACCCCACAAGGCAAATGGCAAGCCCAGCATTCCAAGAATTGAAATATCAATCCAGCAGAGGGCTAGAAGGTCTTCCTGTTTAAATCCATCCTACAAACATCCTGCCATCTCCTAATAGCCATCAACTTCAAATGTACATTCTAGCCAAATATGCTGCCCCATTCTACTTTGCTGAAATTTCAGTAAAGGAAAATAGGAACTTACTAAAACATTAAAACTGTTGTCCACTCAATTCTTAGTATTTCATCCTAGCTTTCTCAGAGGGTCAGGTGATAAAATTGCAAAGTCTCTCACCTTTAATTTTCAGCCTTTCATTGGCTATCAGAACAGTTGTACCTGTGTTTAACCATTCCATTGTAATCCCTATTCCTAAAGGGGTCTATATTAGAACATCAAAGTATTACTACTTTGAATGTTCTAATATCGAACCCTTTGCATTGAATGTTGAAAATAGTGAAGCTGCAGAATATCGAATACTTTCCTAGGGAAAGTATTTGGTGGGCCGTTTCTGCAGCTTCGCTATTTCCTCAAATGTGGAGCGAAGGTTACGGACCGGGTTAAGGTAAGTGTGCGAACGAAGGTGAGTGTGCGATAGGGACCTTAGGGTTAGGGAGCGGGTAAGGTGAGTGTGTGATAGGGACCTTAGGGTTAGGGAGCGGGTAAGGTGAGTGTGCGATAGGGACTTTAGGGTTAGGGAGTGGGTAAAGTGAGTGTGCGGTAGTTACGGACCTTAGGGTTAGGGTTGGGTTAAGGTAAGTTGATAGCTAGTAGTGTATGTATGGTTTAGTGTAGGGTTTTGTGAAGTGTATGCATATGGATTATGTATTTTGGTGTGCTTGTGTTGTGTGTATGTTTGTTAGAACAGCAAATTTTTTTCCCTGGGAAAAAAAATTGTTGTTCTGAATGTTCGATGTTATGGTGTTTCAAGTGAAATGGTTCGATATTAGAACATTCGATGTAGTAATACTTTGATGTTCTAATATAGACCCTCCTAAAGTTTCCTCAGTTAAAACCCTAAAAGACTTTCTTCCATTATCTGTTCTTTGCTCACTGTTCAAAATATTTAAAAAAAAATCTTATATAAACAAATACTAAAACATGCCATTAGCTACAGCTGTCTCATAGATAAAGAACATGGCTTCAAGAATACCTTCATTACCACAACAGCGTTAATATTATAGTAATATCAAAAACTGGCTAGTTACAACAGGTACTTTTGTTGACACGTCAAGGGCATTTGAAACAGCAAACAACAATCTGCTTCTAACCAAAATGGAAAATTTTAAATTTAGGCCAGGTATAATAAATTGTGGTCCCAAAACTACTTTACAAATAGAACATTTCAAGTCCTCTCTGATACCCAGTGGTCATCTTGCAGCATACCCAACACAAGGGTGCCTCAATGATCTACCTCAGGTCCTCCTCTCTTTTCATTATTGATCAGTGATATTACAGAAGACCTCCTCACACTAGATACCACTCTTTATGCAAATTATATCCTTGTAATACAAGTTACACAATTCCTTTTCATTTCTTTAAACCAATCTTCAGGACTCTTTCTCCAATATTTGCATTAGGACTATATATAACTGCCATTTCATAAACTCCAAAAAAATAAATGTTATGCTTTTTTCTACACCTGATAAGGTCTCATGATTACCTACCCCCATAATTACAGATAACCATATAAATATTATATTTTATGTCTCTGAATGTAAATGTTTAGATCTCGTACTGGTTCCGTCCCTTTCCTTCTCAACTCATACTCACAATATTGTTAAGAAAGTTCTGCCTCAGCTTAAACTTTCTTACAGAATATCCTATTTCCTTTTTTCTATTGCCTCAACTGCTCTTGCCAAAAATGTTCTTCTTCCTAGATGGAAATATGGTCATCCTCTTCTGGTCTTTAACTTTGTCTGCAATGCCCATAAAATTACAAATGCCTGAAAAATTACCAAATTTACCCTTCTGGAAAATTCTTGCACACCTTTGCAATTTATTACACAGTTTCAAATGTTTTCCAGTCATCATAAGGTCTATCTTTCTCCTTGGCACCCTCATTTATAAAATTTTAAAGGAAGGTTACTGCTACCCCCCCCCCCCTTAAAAAAGAAAACTTCCAAATAGAGCTCAGTCTAACTCCATAAGTCAGACTGACATGATCTCTTTGGTTAAACCCTCTTTTGAAACCACCATAGGAGAAAATGCTCTTTCCAGACTTGGCCACACTCTATGGAAAGAGCTGCTTCCTGAAATAAAAGACCAAGGATCTCTAACAAGGGGTATCCTCAGCCCTCTCTGAGCACCTCCATAATGTAAATGTTTCAGAGATAAGGCATAACTATTTTGTCAGTGTCTTCCCCTCCTTAGCCTCCAACCTGGTTATTGATTGCTCTAATCCACAAAAAGTATGTTATTGTATTGGTTGAAAATATACTAAATATATCTATCTCTGCTTGTGTTATTTATAGAGACGTCATTCAAGTCAATTGTCATGTCTTACTGTGTCACTACACATAGCAATAATATTAGGCTTTGTAGAGAACATTTTATCTTGTTAGAAAGTTTTAATTTCTTTAAAAATAAACAAACTACAGCATATGTAACTTATATATCTATATATATATATATATATATATATATATATATATATATATATATATATATATATATATATATATATATATATATTTATATATATATATATATATATATATATATATATATAGATATCTTGTGAACATCTCAATTGTATTTTTTACATCTCCAGTATATTATAGTGCTATTTAAACTCTGCACTCTTGCCTTTGGGCCTTTGTGATGGCTAAAATGGATCTTCAGACTAGACCACTTGCCCAGTTAAAATAAAAATAAAATTAAAAAAAATATATACATCTAACTATATAGATATATAATCTATCGATATAGTAAGTTGGTCTTATTTCTTCATCTTCATTACATTGCAGGACTTATATGTTCTACTACAAACCACAAAATCTCCCATTTAGTAATCAAGATTTACTCTTCATATAAGAGACAACCAAATGTATAACTTATCTTCAATGATCTACCTGTCAGGAAGTAAGTTATTCCCATAAAATGTTTTCTTTCTCTGACATTTCTCATATAGCTGCAGTGGGGCCTGTCCCTCTACTTTGGACATTATGTCACATGAGCTGTCCTCTAGTACCATCCAGCAAATATGCCATCCTCTCAACTACCACCACTCTACATAGAGTGGAACTCCAGGTTAAATAGTGCAATGTACTCGTATTCCCAAAACATTAGTATCTGTATTTCCAAATAGTGCAATGTACTCTAGTATTCCCAAAACATTAGTATCTGTATTTCCAAATAGTGCAATGTACTCTAGTATTCCCAAAACATTAGTATCTGTATTTCCAAATAGTGCAATGTACTCTAGTATTCCCAAAACATTAGTACCTGTATTTCTAAATAGTGCAATGTATTCTAGTATTCCCAAAACATTAGTACCTGTGTTTCTAAATAGTGCAATGTACTCTAGTATTCCCAAAACATTAGTACCTGTATTTCTAAATAGTGCAATGTACTCTAATATTCCCAAAACATTAGTACCTGTATTTCCAAATAGTGCAATGTACTCTAGTATTCCCAAAACATTAGTACCTGTATTTCCAAATAGCTACAAAAGAAAATAATAAACAAAACTGATCTAGTCCTAAAACATCAGTATATCTCCTTCTCCTTTTTCCCATACAACTATTAAAGAAAGTGGTAAGTAAAACGGATGTGGTCACATTTAAGGTCTGTACCACAGTGCAAGGGCAAAAGCTGCTTTCATCCCGAGATCTTATAATATAGGCTCAATTGTACACATTTGCATAACCCCCAAGCTTCCCCTTGTATGTAGAAATCTCCATAAAACACATAGCAAATGTTTTCACAAGCTGCAGTGTCAAACACAGAAAACACTAACCTGTAGGCTGGATTTTTGCAGTTGCCTATCATTATAGAAATTGACAACTACATGGACTTGCTGTGTATATTCATGCAGGACAGTAAGCACGAACAATTCATGGAATCTTAAGGCTTGAGCTTCACTTATTAAGAACCACATATACTGTTTGACTATGTTAAAAACAGTAAGCCAAAGAATACTTGCCTAATTTTCTTTTATTTATTTATTTTATTTAAATTTGTTGACCGGGAGTATCCGACTGGACGTAGGTCCATTTTCAGCGGAGGCCCGGGGAGAAAAGCTCCACAGTTAAAATAGACAGTATATACATTGGATTACATAGTGATTAACAATTTACATAGCAATTACTTACAACATGTTTACAGATGAAGAACATAGTACATCAGTAGACAACTAGAATCTTTATCTGTGAAGTGCATACCAGACATTAACAAATGTTACAAGAAGAAGACGTTTGTTCTGTATAATAAGTACTGGCTTATAAGCATCTGAGCTTGCTATAATCAAGGTAGTTAGTGGAGTGGAAAGAAAGGTAGTGGCTGGATGGGGTGGATGATATTAGAGGGGGAGTTGCAAGGGCATAGCCAGCATGTTTTTAGTTGCGCTTTTAGTAAAGTTCTGAAGTGGGTGCATGATGGTATGGAGGTAATTGTGGGTGGGAGTGAGTTCCATAATTTGGCTATGGCGCAAGAGAATAGTGCTTCACCAGCAGAGTTATTGGCTTTAGTGATCTGAAAGTGATATAAAAGAGATATATATGAAATAAAATAAAATAAATAAATAAATTACAACTTGCTGAAGTGTGTTACAACATGGAGATAATCTTGTATACTACCATAGTCAAACTTACACTCTAGTATGTGTTTTATATGATGCTTCTAGGCACGGAAAAGAGGTAACAGTCAGGACAAACCTTTGCCATATTAAGACATTTTATAGAATTTAGGTCAGTGTTCAGCCAGCCCAAAGTGAAGGGGAGGTATGATAATTGTTCACTACCACTATTTCAAAGGAGTTTCAGAAAGACCTGCAGCAAACTTCCTAGTCATTAGGTTACTGAAAATTGTTGAAATATTTACTGATGCTCAATATGTCTATAATTTAGTCTGAAATGTTGTTGCAGTTGACCTCCAGGCCAAACTGTGCATTACAAGCAATGCCTTTTTATCAGAAATGCTTTAGGTATGTGAATGATTTATTTGCTGTCTGCCTGTGCCATCTTTCCCCTTCTGATATATGATATGACTATATCTGACTATATAGCCAAACTGGAGGCTGAGCTCTCTCAACTCAGGACTGGCAAAACCAGACAGGAGGAGAAGGTAACCACACACACCATAAACCCAGTCTCACATAGAACTATCACAACTACAAATCAAACACATAAACACACAAAGACATACTCGGCGGCACTGATCAAAAATCTACCAAAACAGCAGAGGCCTCCAAAGCAGACACCCAAACAACTGCCACCTCATGACATAACACAAGCAACACATAGATCACAAAGTCAGTGTGCAAATCAGTCACAGCCCTTAAGGCCAAACACAATGCCAGACACACTTGTCATAGGTGACTCTATAGTCAGACACACTGACGTCCCACTCACCAGACTGAACAAGGAGAGGGTCACAGTAAGCTGCCTGTCAGGTGCTAGAATCCGCCACATAACACAAGCACTCAGGTCACTCCACAGCAAGTACAAGTATGACTCAGTCATTGTCCATGCCAGTGTGAATGACCTGAGACGTACCTCCCTGGACTACATGAAAAGAGACATAAAGGAGCTCTCAGATTATGTAGCCCAGGCTGGTATGACCCTGACCCTGAGCAGTATCCTACCTTCACCAAGAATGATGCCACAATACAGAGACAAAATGATCAGTTTTAATAATTGGCTTAATGTCTGGTGTCATTCTAAGGGGATCCAATGTCTGTCTGCATGGAATGACATGCTTGACAAGCCACGCTGCTTCGCAAGGGACGGCTTGTACCTGTCACCCCTGGGTTTCCGGATATTGGCAAAGGCTCTTGCCACCCCCATAGTGCCTTTTTTAGACAAGGCTCAAATTCTAAACCCACCGCCCTAGAAAACAATAATGGAAAAAAACTAAGGGCAATGCTGCTCAATGCCAGAAGTCTAAATCTCAAGATGCACACCCTCGAAGCCCTCCTCAGTATGGAGAACATCGATGTCTGTGCTGTGACTGAAACCTGGTTCAAGGCTCCTGAGAGCACCCTGGCACTATCAGGTTTTACCTCATATCATGCGTTCCAGCCACAAAACCCGGACCGTACCACAAAAGGAGGGGGTGTATCCATATTCATCAAGGATACCCACACCTCCAGGCTGGTGGCAACTCACGAAGCATCAGAGACCATTCAGGTGCAATTAACCATAGGCAAAACTGCTCTACAGTTTGTAGCATGTTACAGGCCACCCTCTCAAACTCAGGAACCCCACACAGCCTTCCTGAAGACACTGGAGAGTATAAATGTCTCTCCAAACACCATCATATTGGGTGACTTCAACTACCCAAACATAGACTGGGAACATTACTCAAGCCCCAATACGCTAGCCCAAAGGTTCCTGGAGTTCATAAACTCAAATGCTATGGAACAACTTGTCACCATTCCCACAAGAGGTGAAAATAAACTAGACCTGATCATCACATACATGGGGACAAAATGCTCCACACCGGAAGTATATCCCTCATTGGTGAGATCAGACCATAAACTAATCTCACTGGAGATCCACATCCCACCCCCACCCCCAACAAAAAAGACCACAGTGAAGAACTTCTCAAAAGCCAACTTCACACTTCTTAAGACTGGTGTGGTATCCTTCAAGGCCCCTGAGCCATTGGAAACCACAACCCACGCTGCTGAATCCCTTACAAATGCTTTCTATGAGCACCTCCAAGACTGCATGGATCAAGCAATCCCAAATAAAATCAAGACCCTTTCCACCAAAGGCAAGCGCCCGATCTGGTGGACCCCAGCCATAAACAAACTTTACAACAAGAGGAGAAAGCTACTACAAGATAGAGCAAAATCCCTAAAAGGGAAGACATCTCTGATCAATACTAGTAAAAAACTACAATCACTCATAAAATCATCCAAGGCCAACTTTGAGAGAAAAATCGCCAAGGACTCAAAAGACAATCATAAGGCCTTCTTTAGCTATGTTAGAAATCTGGGTGGAAACTCCCAGATATGCTCAGAATTAGTCCAAAATGATACAAAATCACTGAACCCACAGACATTGCAAACATACTGGCAGACAGGTTCAGTGAAAATTTCTCCCCTCCCTCCCCCCCAAAAGGAGAAATATCTATCCCAGCAGAGTGTAGCCTCCCAATCATCTCAAATGCCCAGGTGAGAGCTGCTCTCTCTAAAGCTAAAAACACAGCATCAATGGGACCGGATGGTGTCCCCGGCTGTGTGCTACACGAACTCAATGAGGAACTAAACCCACACATAAGGCTGCTGTTTAATTTTAGCCTTACCACAGGATACGTACCCAAAGAGTGGCATACGGCAACTGTGGTCCCACTCCACAAAGGCGGTGCTTCTACAGACCCTGGTAATTACTGCCCCATAAGTTTAACAAGCCTGGTCTGCAAAGCTATGGAGAGGATCATAATGGAACTCATAAATAAAGACACAGGGGACCTACAGACATTGGATCCTACCCAATTCGGCTTTGTCAAGGGCAGATCATGCCTCTTGAACTTGGTCGACTTTTTTGAAACAGTCACCAAGGGCATTGATGAGGGTGAGGCAGTTCACACAGCCTACCTTGACCTTGCAAAAGCTTTCAACACAATACCCCACTCGGGTATCATAGAAAAGCTCACCAGCTTAAATGTAAACCCATATGTCACAAGATGGGTTGCAAACTGGCTCAAGGACAGAACCCACAGGGTTGGAGTTGCTGGTGCCATGTCAGACTCCAAGCCGGTCACAAGCGGTGTCCCACAGGGCTCAGTCCTGGGCCCCTACTTGTTCGGCATCTACTTTTCAGAAGTGCAGGCAAACATAGGAGGATTGTGGCTGACAAAGTTTGCAGATGACTGCAAACTGGGCGCCATAGTTGAAAATCCATCAGACACAGATATCCTTCAGAGAGGTCTCATAGAAACGGATAACTGGTGCCAGAGCCATGGCCTTAAGCTAAATGCCAAAAAATGTATAGTCATACCCTTTGGTAAAAACAAGGTAACCCCAAGTTACCACATAGGTGGCAATCCATTAAGCACAGAAGAGGTTATCAGGGACCTGGGGACCCAAGTTGACAGTAACCTTTCTTTTGACACTCACATTGCCAAAGTGGTTAGAAGAACCTTCTACATTGCCCACCTGATTATGAAGGGATTCACATCCAGATCAAGGGAGGTCATTGTTCCCCTGTACTCTTCACTTATCAGACCAATGATTGAGTACAATGCCCCATTCGGAATGTATCTTACCCGACACCTGCAGCAATTGGAAAGACCCCAAAAGTTCCTCACCAAAAGGATAAAGGGGCTCAAAAATATGCCATATGCTGCCCGACTGAAGAAACTCCAGCTCTATTCAGTCGCATACCGTCTGCTCAGAGGTGACCTGTGCCTGACATACAAGGCCATGTCCAACCCGGAATTAATGGACATGCTCCACCTCAAAAAATCCAAATCCACCAGAGTCACAAGAGCAAGAGACTTAAACCTCAACACGGATAGAAATAGGACGTGCTGGAGGGACAGATTCATCACCCAGAGACTCCCTATGCTGTGGAACAGAATCCTGGTCCATGTGAGACAGAGCACCTCACTGGCTCTGTTCAAGAGGAATCTTGACCAGTGGATGGGAGATCGTAGGTTTACCCCGGGGATCATCTCTGTATCACTGCTGGACAGAGGCACAGAAAACTAATGGGTATAGTATTCTTCAACCTAAGGGGTGGTGAAAGCCACACAACTCTGGCTAGGCTTATAAATGCCCTAGGGCAGATAGCCTAGTATGAACCTATGAACCTATGAACCTATGAACCTATGATGAAGACAGTACCCCAACAAATAGCTTCTCTGGGTGGGTCTAAGTCTTCAAGAGAGAACAGCCTTGCAAATATTACTAGTTCTGGGCCTTGTGCAAGGGTCTGAGGTAAGCAAACCCCTAATATTCTGAACAAAGGACCTGTTGTATAAATTAACACATTTGAGAATGTCTTAATGTCTGTCTGTCTAATTTATATAGTGCGTCATGCCCTTATTTATATAAAATACCACATTTCTATGAATTATAAGACTTATGTTAATGAATATGCCTTTATGTTAATTAGGTTTTCCCTGAGTATGGTCAGTTGCCCCTGATTTTGAAGGGCTTTGTCCTTGGGTTCCACGTCTAGAGGCTGAGAGGCAACTAGCAGTTGTTTGGCAGCATACCCTCCTCCCACATTGGGTGGGAATGCAGGGATCAATGCACCTCTGAAAATGGTTTAAGAGTGAAATAGTGAGTTTCATTTCTTGCAACTTAACTGTAAGATTAATTCTTAGTGATAGCATTTCTGTGTGCCAATCACTCACATAAGAAACCTAGGCCAAAGAGTACTTCATTATTGCTGTAACATTTGAAATGAACCTCAATTCATAGACAGATTTATACAATATGATAAGAAAAGAATACATTTTCTGTGATATATTTAATACAGACTTGTTTTTCTGACTAGGATGTTTTTTGAAAGCTAAGAAGTATTTTTTTTATTTTAAATATTAGCAATTTTGTGGTTCCACCAAAGATTTTTTAATTTTTCTTTTGTGCTGACTTTCCCTATATATTTGTGTCTTAGTGATATATGTTTATTAATAAATACATTAATAATATAGAACTCATTGATAATATCATGTGCAGACCTATTTGAATCATTGAGGATGCCTTCTTACTTAATACTACAACCTTTGAATTAACCTCAAGGAAGTTTGTATATTTTGACAAAATGGGCTGTTGATCAAGATGGAATATGCTAGTTAACAGACTGGCATGGAATTGGATTAACCTGAATGTTTAATAATTTTGCAGTTCCACCAAAGTATTTTTTCTGAATTTTCCTATATATTATTGCCTTGCTGGTACACATTTATTAATAAAGACATCAATAATATATAACTCACTGATAAAATCCTGTGCAGAGTTATTTAAAACAATGAATATAGTACCACAGTCTGTTAGACTTGCACAATGACTGATAATAAACAAAATATTAATTGGGTTACTATAGAAGTACCTCTATTGAATCTAAAAGTGCACACCAGAGTTTCATTATCTGTAAGTAAGCATAGAGGCTTAAGGTTCTGCACTATTAATATGCTACTTCCTGTAGTCCCAGATTTGATTTCTTCAGGCTTAATTTGCCTACTTTGTGACTCTGGACAAGCCACTTAACCAATGCTCCCCAGTTGCCCTAAAAAGGGCCATTCATTTCCAGTGTGCTTACCTGGTTAACAACTCAAATTAAAAAAAGTGCTATTTTCAAGACGGCTGCATAAATGTACATATTCCTATGCAGTAGGTAGTTTTATGGTCTGACACTTAATCCACAGAAGTAAGGCTATGAGCTGCTACTTCCTATTTTCAACAATTCGATTTCTTCAGTTTTCATTAACATATTGTGTGACTCTGAGCAAATCATTTAACCAGATTCTACTCCAGAGAAATTAGAAAAAATAGGCTAGGACCTTTAGTGGTTTCTTGGATCACATTCTTAGTAAATATCTATGAAGATATGATCTTATTTATTATGTGACATTAAAAAGTAATGTTTTTGGATATGTCTCTAACATGCTATGTGCTTCTGCAAACTTATAAAGTGAAAATGTGTCTCCTGAGGCATTACTGCCAACTGTCCCTAATTTTGTAGAACACCCCTGATTTTTCACATCTTCATGACCGGCCCCTCACAGACGTTGTGATTTTCTAGTAATCACTAAGGATAACTGTCAGTTCATAACAACAGATATTAGTTTCATACTGTTTTTTAAACTACTTTATTTGTAACGTTAATGATTTGTAACGAGTTCACATACATTAATAACATAAAATGTCACAGTAGCACTTTACATTATTGTGTACATACATTACGGAGCAGTTTCCATCATACCTCTATTTTTGTATATTAGAACATATTGATTTCCTTTACAATCCCCACCAACCTACTTATTTTAGTCATCTATTTGATCATTCATGTGTATATATTGTTTCCAAATTCTCCATTTATTTTTCTGAAAATTACATTCATCATCTTTCAATGATGCCATCTCTGTTTCTTTTATTTCTTTTACAATATTCAGTACATCATTTACAGCAGGTTTAATTCTTGATTTCCACTTTTATATAATTGCCTTTTGACTGTTATTAATGTTCAACTTAATAAGACTTGACAGTTCTAAACAAAGTCAGCAACATAATGACATCATCTCCTTGGTTAATATAATATGCTCCCCCAACATCTGCATCAGGGTTTTTTGTTGGGAGTCCTTAAACTAAGATTTACCCTATATTTCCAAAAAATGATTTCCCTATTTTGTATCTCATTCCCTTTGCATCTCCATTACTCATTCTCTGCTTGAGGAAACATCATGTCAAGTCTACTTGGAGAAATAATGTACCTTTGTAAACATTTCCATGCAAATATCCAGAATCTTCTGGACTTCATAGCATACCTATATACCTTTCACATTTCCTACCATTGTTATTTTTTAATTTTGAAATTCTAACCTTTCCTCCTGGTCTTTTCTAGTCTATGCCAATTGTTTCTTATTGTTGTCATGTAATATTTTAGAAGCCTTATTAATCATTACTTTCAGATTTGCATCTTCTGTTCTTGTTTCCACTAAAACCCTACCATAACTATCTTCCATTCAATACCACAGATTTTTTCCCCTATATTCAACTAACAGTCCCTGATATGGAAGGCAATTTATATGTTGAAGATCAAACAACAGATTTGCGTTCTTCACTCTATTGCTTTACCCTTCCAACATACTTGCTCCTAGTAATGTGGTTCCTTATCAGTTTCCTCATTTTTTTCTTGTCATTTCCTGCATATTTTATTGCCATTTCTTTCTTTGCATTCCCTTTCTTTGTATGTTTACTGAACTTTTAAGTACAGAAACAGACATAGTAACATAATAAAACATTTTATACTGGTATCTACATATATACTTGTTATAAACATTACTAAAATTCACTAAATATCTATAATGTGATTATAAAACATAGATAATTTCTCTGTGAATGAGTTAAATCTTACCCTGTAATTATATTTTGTTTTTATTTGTTTGTTTTCATCTTAATCGTAAACATTTATTTATTTTATGACATACAACAGTGACCATATTTATCAATTATGTAAATGAAGGTATAACCTTATTTTTCTATTTCTTTAGGATCATTTTACGGCTATTGTTCTTAAACTCCATAGAAATAGGAATTAAAACTTGGGTATATATCTGGGAATTAGAACATTAAAAAACACCAAAGGTTGGGTTAATATAAATATATCAGGTCATAATGCTTGCAGCAAACATTGATTTTTTAAAAGAAGGTTGTATAACTTTGCAGTCATATACCATATGATTCCAGTCTCCTTTGATTAAGGATCTATACATCGAGCAGTTAATACCTTCTTTTTTGCACATAATTTCAATTTTATGTGGAGTGATAAAATTATCTATTTAGAAATTTCTAAGAGAATAATCTCCAAAATAAAAATTCTTATTTGATGATATTAAAGCAATTGTTTTATTTATTGTAGTTAAACTTGAGATGCATATAATCCTAATAGTTAACTTTGATTCAAAATTTATAGTTCTTAATTATTCTATATATTTTAGATAAATATTAAGTCCCTATCTTACCATTTGTTTCAAGACTATTTAGAAAATCAGGAATGGCGGTATTATTTTAATTATACATGATATTAAGTGAACTTTAGGGGATGAAGAACTACTGATTTCTACTATAAACCAAATTTCCATATTCAAATTATATTTAGCCATTAAATAAACTGTTTTAAATACTTAATTCCAAAATATCAAATCTCTGTCTTATAGGTTTAGCATTTTTGAAAAATCAGACTGTCTATACATTCTGGTGTAAATGCTACAAGGAATAATGTGAAACACCATGCTTTTGTCTGAAGATAATTATATACATCTCTAAATGTTTTAACATGCTGTAAGTGGCAGTAGTTAACAGCCACTTCATATTATTATTAATATTATTATTCAAGATTTACATATGCTGTAAAGTGATATTTCTCTTAATTTAACCAAAATGTTTCATGCCATTTTTTTCCTTGGTTGGCTGAATAATGAGGCTTTAACCATAAAGGTACTGTTTTAATAACTGAAGCTATAGTATAAGTTTCTAATTCAGGAATTCACCCAACTCTATTATAGATTTTTTTTGGGGGGGGTGCCATACAAACTTTAATCAAATGTTAAATGTTTAATTTGCTGTTTAGAAGTAACTAAAGAAGTTGTGTGTGCAATGTATAGTTATTTGGGCAAAAAAAAAACAACATTTTGATTAAAATTGGCATCACCCATGGAAAAAAATAAGTTGTTGCATGTATTTTTCTTGTTATTTCTTTACAATTGCATGCAAGAGCAACACTCACATATTTAATCCCTTTACTATCCCATTTACATTCACTGTTAAAATAATTTGACTAATTGTTAATTAATAATGAGTTTTATTTGGCCTGAGATCAATTCAAAAATAAAATGAATTTTACCGATTGTTAAAAGCATATTGTCAGCAAATACTTTCTGGAAGTATATTGATTACTTATTTTAAACTGTAGTATATCATTGTTAAGTTTTAATTAATCAGGAAGAGACTCAAAAGACACAGTAAATAATTAAGGGGACAACAGACAACATTGTTTTGCCCTATTGCTTATCATTATTGACTGAAAAATAAACATTAACATATGAGAGTTATTTTTTATAAAGATGATTAATAAGTTTTTTATATATATATATATATATATATATATATATATATATATATATATATATATATACATACACACACACACACACACACACACACACACACACACACACACACACACACACACACACACACACACACACACAGGGTTCCTATTAGATGACCGAAGATGCATTCTATCAAATGGCAAAATAGCGAAGCGGCTTTTATGCAAATTCTTTCCCAGGGAAATAATTCACTTGGCCGCTTCCATTACTTTGCCTTTTTTAGCACTGTTGTGCAATCTCAGAGTTGGTATATTTAAGTAGGGGGGTGTGAGGGGGCAAAACCCTCCACTTTATTTATTCTTTAAATTTAAAAAATTTTTTTTTTCTTTTTTGGAACAGCGATATTTTTCCCTTGGAAAGAAATTGCTGTTCTGAGCTTTCGAGATTGTAAGCTTTTGCTTACATGGGGTTGATTATTCATCATTTGCTTTTTTAAGCATTCAGTGATATAATATGGACCACACACACACACACACACACACACACACACACACACACACACACACACACACACACACACACACACAGACAATACATGTAATTACTTGGAAATCTGCATATTTCTAGTACTTCAGCTAAATATGACTAGTTTACTGAATCATCTGCTTTATCTAGATCCAGGCTAATTATACATTTTATTGTTTACTATTAGCATAATTAATTGCATTCATCTGGCATATTGTTTCTTTTCGTCCCATCCTACCTCATATTTGCCAGCCTGCCTCTGTATCCAATTTCTAATGTCCACACTGGGTCTAGCAGCTAATCTCTAATCGCCAGGACTTGCTCCATTTTCTCTGGGGCCTGTCATGGATTCTGAGAGTGTCCTGGGGGCTTGTCTCATCTGTGCTTCTATCCAGGGAGGGTTATGACCTACCCATTCCCTCAGTACTTCCGAGGGCAACTCCCCTCTTTTGACCATGCCTCTCTTAGGGAGCATACCAATGAATGACCTCCCACTTTAGATTGGCATGCACATCCATTTCCTGCCACACTGGCAGTCATCAGAGTCATTGATAAAACCCAGGTCAACTGGCTGTAGTCAGAGCTTTATCCTGCTATGCTACTAGACCAGCTAATTTGCCATATTATTGAAGTAGTAGCTCTCACAAGCGATACGAAGCTAACTCACATCACGATAAATGTTATTTATGTATGTATTTTTCATTTTTTTGCATTTGTTTCATATTGTCTAAGACTATCCTACAGTTATTTCTTGTAACTGCATTCATTATTAACTAATCATAAACTCCATGTTACCAAAAGAAGGAAAAGTAAGCACAGTACTTCTTTGCCAGTCTTCAATTAAAGCTCATCATATCGTGTCTGCAATGCAGTAACTGGAGCAGTACACAAAACCAGAAGGCTAATCTCTCCAATTTTGGTTTAAAAACTCGGCTACAGATTCAGCAACAGCATGTGACCAGTATGGGAGAGTGTACAGCTAATGCTGTGAGCAATAGTAGAGGTGCAAAGCTGTAGTTACTAATAATACAGGACTAGCCACTTGTAGACTGCATTATAGGCAACATTGCCAACTCCACAGATAAGATTTGTAACTACTTGGGAGTTAGATTACCACTTATTTATCAATGGTGTCTCTCAGACAGCTTTCCAGGCTGCAAAATGTATAATGACCCTTGCCATAGCCTGGTGTAGGGCCCCGTGAGGGAGTCTTGCCCTGGCTTTTGCATATGAAAATCATCATAAAAATAAATATTTAAATTTCCTTTGCCTCTAGAAAGGCAAATGAAAAAGGGGCTTCTTTGTTGGCTTACATGTGTAAACACTATCATTAAATAAGACACCAAAAAACTGAATTAAAAAGCTCACAGCCAGTAACTTAGCTTGCTTCTGATGTCCACATAAAAGTCTGTACTGAAAGGAAAAGGGAGTATTGCCATATATTTTGTAAATACCTTAAAACATCTTTCAGAGCACATTGCACAACCTTTGGACGTACACCCGTTGTTCTGCAAGAAATTCCTATTGCTAAGGAATTAATAAACATGGCAGCAGTTAGCAGCATTAACCTGTTTTACTTAATGATAAATAATGTACAACATTCTGTGCCAGGTAAACACACAAGAATTAAAATAATATTTCCCAAAAACAAAAATCACCTAAACAGGTTGGAATTGTCTTCTCAGAATTAGATGTTAGACTTCAGGAGTCACCTGAACTACCAATAAAATCCTTACTCCAGTACACACAGAATGAAAGTACAAAATTATGGCTACCCATCTCTAGTGTTATCTGAACATTTTACAACTTGTACAACAATTCTAATTCCACCATATACTAGATTAATATTTAATGTGTTGATTTCACATGCAGATGATGTGCTCAGTAAGTTCTAGCTGCCAAAGTAATTGACACCTGGGGTTGTGAATAGTGATATGTACATAAATAACTCTTTATACCGCTCATATCTGCTTTAAAATTGTCTGAAATGCAACAGAAAGTCTCAAACAATGACTTATAATCTGACATTAAATCAAAGTACAGCATCTGCCATGCCTCATATTTACTCACAAGTTAGTGCTTCAGATGCTACCTCCTGTCACTCACAAAGAAGTTCCACCTGTCCATCAAACCTCCACCTGTCCATCAAACAGATGCTACTCAGGTGTGTTTGCGATGAAGCATTGAGAGTGGGTGTTTATATGATGGTCTGTAGCTGGATGGTGTGTTCTTTAGGGTCTTGGAATTTCTTTCTGAATTGCTTCATTAAGCCGGTGGTTAGGTTTTGTATCCAGTATAAGGACACAGCTTTTATATGTTTGCTTATGTCTGACTGGAAGCATTAAGCAACTGCATTTTTTCTTTGCAATTGGCTGACACCCCTTGTAAGCTGGTACCCAGTGCTGGATAGTCATCAGGCAGCTTCCACCCTTATTATAGCTCTACATAAAGCTGTCACAGAAAACTTTCTAATAGTAAACTGCAGCATTTCTGGGACCCCCAGCTACCACAGAGCCATAGACAGGAGTCAGAGTATGCATGAATGTTTGCTCAGTAGTACTTATTTGTTGTCTTGGAAACGTCATGCTACATCACCATTTTAGTGTTAATCACCAATACGGCACCTCAACAGAAATTATGTTAACACCTGAGTCATCTTAAATACACCAGTCCTTGGTTTGAACACAATGCATTGTGGAATAATTGCACACTTACAATCGCAATGTCATAAGATAGTCTTAAAGTGATAACATTTATCATGCATATTCACAGTATGTGCAAACAGTATAGCAGCTTTATTTCACTTATCATCAAAGTAGGTACTTAAGGAGCCTTCTGTAGACAAGGACTGTAGGCAGCAGAAATTATGTTACTTCATAGTTTAGCTGGCCTCACTCTCAGTGATAGAATTAAGAAGTCAGCAACCCAAGTGGGCCTCAGAGTATAATAACTGCTCATCAGTGTTGTGACAAGTCAATTGATTTGGCTTGAACACCTTCTAAAAATGATCTCCGGTCTCATCCCAATGGGAGATGGCCCTGGGGTAGATCCAGGACAGACTGGGGAGGATTATATCTTAACTCATTTGAGAACACATGCGGGTCCCACAGGATGAGATGGAGACTCGGGTAAGAATAAGGAATTCTAGCCTCCGTTGCTTGGCTTAATATTACAACAACCCTTATCAGAACACATAGTTTAGCAAACAATAATACTGATGAAGATGATGAGACCCGTGTAATAGTGATGAAGATGATGACACCCATGTAGAAAGTTATACAAGAAAATGCATTAATTATGAATAATCATTATGAAAGGTGATCTCCAGAGCTCTTCAGGGAAGATGGATATCAACAAAGCAGACAACCAAGTTAGCAAAACATAAATTAATTTAAAAGAAAACTCATCTCAACTCAACTTTTATTATAGAGCTTATACAAATAACATCTATATTGGCTGTAGTTGTCAGTCTTAATTTGCAAAAAAACTATCTTGATTGCTACAGAGGTACAGACAAATTACAGTGATGTCATTCTTATCACTGCAGAAAATTCACAGAATAAATGTTTGTGGTTCTCTGTTTGCAGATTTAAAACTTATATAACGCTGTAAGTGGGCAGTGCATTGAGCTAAAATTATTTTTTTCAGGTTTAATGAAATTATTGCCCAGACCAAAAGCAGTTCTATTGAAACTATGCCTAGTTTGCTTGAATTATGTCTATATGTGTGTGTGTGTGTGTGTGTGTGTGTGTGTGTGTGTGTGTGTGTGTGTGTGTGTGTGTGTGCGTGTGCATGTGTGTGTGTGTGTGTGTGTGTGTGTGTGTAGAAAGATATAGATACATAGATTAGATATATTTATCAGTATATGCATATGTACTATGTATATTTGTGGTGAAGATATAAGTGATAGGTATGCTGGGAAGATTTGTAAATTTCTACCTCTAAACAGTTCCCTATCTTGTTGTAAGATACATGAACCAT